>NC_091392.1:26617500-26620000 GCF_032191515.1 Phaenicophaeus curvirostris
TAAACAAAAAGTCATGCCAAGTTCACCACTCCCAAAGATTCCTAAGCCTGGCTGTGCATACAAACTTCACTTGCTACTCATCAACATCAGCAATTTATGGCCAGATGGTTATAAATTTACATTCTATAAAATTTTAGAGGATGTTATTTTTTCCACTCAGTTTGTTAATTAAGTTTCAGTCTTTTTATTTCCTCAAACATAACAGTTCAATTTTTTATTAATGATACAGTATCATATTCTTTCCTGTCTCTTAGTACACCTACTCAGCAGTACTGAGAAAACTTTCATGAAATGAAAGTAAAGCTTTTGCAGACACCCAACCAAGAAAACTTATGGGTTTTGATCTTTCTTTTGCTCTCATATGGCAAACTACCAATGATAGGCAATTGTTCATAGAAATCAAATAGTGGAATAAAATGTCCCTTTAACAGTTATTTTTTAAAATCTTTCCCTTCTCGTTTTAAAGTAGTGCAGTATGCTGAGCTTAATGTGCTACAACTTGCTTCCATTCAGAAAAAATATCTCTCTTGCTCTCATCATTCTTGTGTTGTAATTAACAGTACCAAGAAAGCTAACATTAAAATCTTGAAGAATGTAGCTCTGCTCAGTTAGAGCAAATCACAGTCTTGAAAACAATTTCCTAAGTGGGAGAAAATTCAAGAGGCAATAACCAAAACCCCCAGATATTTCTGTATATTTGGCAGAATAAAATTCTGCCTCAATTCTTAAGTGTGACATAAAATAAAACTGACAACATTTGTTAAGCATTTGTAACAATACTGAATGTGCTCAAAACAACATGTGCTATGAAGCCTGATATATTTTAAACAGACCAATTTAACAATAAATGAGTTTCAAACATACTTGATTCAAATAAACACCCTGTAACTCTGAGGCTGGTCTGCTTTGCAATATTTGGGATGAGTACCTTTGCTGAGTTATGTATTTTATGCAGGTAATGTGTGTAGAATAGCAATTCAAATATTTACATATACAAAATATAGGTGAAAAAGGTCTTTAGGAATCTATTTGTGTATATTTTCCCTCCTAGGACTTTAATGTAAGCAGCAAGGGTTAAGATTTGAGTAAACATACAAGACATTCTGCTCTGCGTCCATTCAACTTTATTGACTTCTGAGGAGTTTCATGGGAAAATGAGAGAGCAAGATTTGAGATGCCAGGTGCATAAGGTAATAACCCTGTGTAATATCTAGTTAGAATTATGTTTATAAGACTGTCTTTGTTTATTTCAGTTTGGGTTTATAGCCACTGCACACATAGAGAGTGTAGGGGTAAAATTCAGCCAAAATGTTTAGGTTTGGTTTTGTGGGTTTTTTTGTTTGTTTGTTTTGTTTTCTCTCCCTGTCCAGCCAACTGGACTGAATCTTACTTTGGCTGTTTGGTGTTTTGGTTTGAGAAGTTGCAACTTCTCCCCTAATGGAATAAGTGTTATACAGGGCTTTTCCTGTAGAAATGAGCACCATCATATTTCCTTTTATAACTTGATGAAAGAAACTAAATACAAACACGGATGCTAGACGTTTGCTTATGTGATAATGCTCCACACAAATAAGGAAAATACCCCACCCCTACTTGCAGCAAAATGCAGTATTTATTGAGTCAGGCCATTAGGGTAATGATACAAAGAACTGAAATACATGTACCGCACTCCCTTCCATTTAATGTATTAATGCTGTCACCATTATCAGGATGCAGCAATTTCAGTACAGACAGAAGGTGGCTCTAGTGCTTTAATTTTGCTACTTTGCTACCATAAGATCCAAGGAGTAGAAATTACTTTTGTGCTACATCTTTTTTTCAATTTAACTGATGTTCCGACTGGAACACAACATTTGATTTTATATATCAAGCAACTTCACACTCACAGAGATGTGCACACTCACAAATTTTCTGCTTTTTAAGGTTTAGCTGACTAGATGACAAAGAACAACAACAAACCAAAACAAAATCCTCAAATATTAAAGTTGTAGCTGACAGCTCCAGAACACTTCTCATCAACACACCAAGGCATATGTAATCCCTTCCACTGCGATACCATGAAGAAATCAGGACTTCCCTCCTCTACTCTGGCAAATCAACCTTTGTTAACTTTGTGACAGCCTCACAGAATTGCTCGTTATTGGGACAATTCTTTTGGGGTGGAAGTTGCTTCAGGTATATAAAGGCAGATTAATCAACCTTTATGTAGATGAAACCCAGAGGGAATGTGTGGAGGGGAGATGGTTGTGCCTGGTCAGATTAGAGATCTGCTGCTCACTTGCATATCCAGCACAGCGGTTGTGTTCTTCTGGTGGGTCACAGTCACTAAATGCACACCAGCACAGGCTCTTCCTGTGATATTTTTCTGTGATACTGCTTGCTGTATTCTTCAGCTTAGTCTCTATTCTGCTTTTTTGCCCCCACTTCTGATTAGCTCCTCCAAGGTGGCATGGAGAGCTTGCCTGCCTGCTCTTAGGATTGCTCCTAGGCAATCCCAGAT
>NC_091392.1:26625000-26647500 GCF_032191515.1 Phaenicophaeus curvirostris
CACAGTATCCATTGCACAAGCTGGAGAGAGAGAAACAGTATAGTAACTTATTCAAGAAAATGTAATTAATATCAGAAAAATTGTCTTCCTTTTATGCAAGAGAGGTCTCTCATGGTTTGTGCTTCATCTGAAGAAGAGAAGGAATTACATTGGCTAAGAAAAGATTTGGCAAGTAAGGGAAGTGAAAAAATATCACCTACCCACACCCCACATCAAAATTCACAAAAACTGATAAAAAACTAGAATCTACTCCCTCCCCACTTTATCTCCAACATGTAAAGATTTGGCACTAGAATGAGAAGAGCCCAGACTGCTGGAAGGGGAATAGGACTAAAAGACAAATGGAAAGTAGCTTCATGCACCATGCTGGTCATTTCAGACCTGCAGGATTTAATTGTTGACATGCTGCTGGGAGGAAGGAAGCTGGCAGTGCTGAGGCAGGATTTTTGCAGGGAAATCTTGAATGAATACTCTGCTTCCAAAGCCAGGAAAAGAGCATCTTTTCTCTCCTATTACATCAGACACTAGCACATAGTATCTGTCTGGGGCTCATCAGAACAAAAAAGACAGGGAAATGTGTCTGTACGCATGCATGCAACTAAAATATTGCGAGAAATATATTAGGACTGGAAACCAGCTCAATTTGGTGTTTAAAAGTAAGAGTTCTGGTGCTTTTGCTGACCACTGCACTCCTTCCTATCAGTGAGCAGAAGAGAGGAAGAAAGCAAAACAAAGGTGAAAGAATAATGTGGAAAGAATAGGATAACTGAAAGGGAGAACAAAGCAGGGGAATAACAACAGAGTAAGAAGGAAACGAGAGAAAAGGACTTTGGGGAGTGTTGAGTTTGAAAAAGAGGATTGAGAGGATTAAGTGTAAAAGGGAAGAAAATTCTAATATCCTAGAAGGTAAGAAAGGAGAACAAAACAAAATATGAGTTATAATTACATGACAATACAGGATTTTCCATATTGGATCACACCATTAGTCCATCAAGTTGCGTATCCTGTCTGTAGTAGTGGAATGAGGGATTAGAGAAAGATGAAAAAAAACCCACCATAATAAAGCATCCAGCCAGCCAAACAAAGGAGAGAATTATAACCCTGACCCTATGGTAATCAGTTTGCATACCAAAGCAAAAGTCTGGGTTGGTATTAGGAAATGTTACTCATGATCATAAAATTATATGGGGATTTTTGCTTGTTTTTAAATGAACCCATCCATTTTATTTAGCTGGATGAGTTCCTGCATCTGTGAATCCCTTAAACTGACTGTCCTACTAGTTCCATTGAGTAGCCCTTTTTCTCCAGAGTGTAATTCAAGAGGGATCAAGCAGTATGTATGTTACAGTAGGTAACACAATAGAAAAGTTCTTACATCCATCTTCATATTTCCCTATCTGTTCCTTCTCCAACAGTTACAATTTTCTTTCTTAATGGGTAACCATCAGCTTAAATTTCCTCTTTTCAAAATAACACCCTTGTGTAGTCTGCCTGGGCATTTAACTTTGCTTTGAGGTCTGTCTGATGATGATTCCCAGCCTGGGATGGTATTCTGTAGTGTTCCTTCTGAACAGTTGTCTGCAGACTAATACAAATAATTCAGAACGTGTTAATGTGAACTTTCTGGAAATTATGTACCTGCTGGCTCCTGGTGGAGGGTGGAGGATGAGGACAAAACTTGGGGCAAGTTCTCCCTAGTCAATATAGAAAGCAGGTGGTTTGAAAGCTGCTTTCCACCGTGGTTTAGAAAAGAATATTCCCAGATATTTCTGCCTGGGAAGATTGGATATGAATTTGTTAGTGACCACTGGAAGGTTATAGAAATATCTAGGCTTGATAAAAGGTTATGTGAGCTGCTCAAAATGGAAAACAAAAATGATGTTGCCAAGCAAGTAATTTTCTCTCAGCCTGAGAATTCACAAAATGTGTTAGCAGGCAGGACTATGGAAAACTATTATGAGTCTTCTTGTCCAAGTCTACTAGCTAGGATATTCCTCCCTGTATATTGTTGTTACAGTGTCCCTGTGTTATTGGTTATTAAATAAATGCTTTTTCAGAGATACTATTTTTTTTTCACTTTTTTAAACAGTGACATATTGCATTAGTACATGAGTGGGTTTGTGATACTACCTATATCACAGAGACAAACACTGCTGCCTTCCTACTACAACCTTTTCAGTGAGAACATGGAAGAAAGTACCAATGTCTTTAGAGCGTGGTTGAATTGCTGTATGAGTGCAAGTGTCCTAACAAATCCTGGAAAGTGTAAGCATAGCTTCTCAAACTCTCAAAATTAATGAGTGACAATAAAATTCAACATCAGAATCAAAATCTGCTTGAGATTTTCACACTTTCTAGAGAAAAAAAACAAGACAAAGCATATTTTGGATATAATTTTTTAAAAAAATCTGAAGTCTGAAGCTAACACAGTACTATCAAATTCATTCACACTCAGTTTTCTTCTCCCAGTCTCTGTCTGTGCCTGATTTGTTCTGAAAGGCAGGAGCTAGAGCAGCAATCTATGTGAGACAGCATTGGATCTGTCTTCATGAAAAAGGCACCTGTTACCTTTTCTTTCACTTTTTTGGCAGCTGTGGAGAAGCTTCTTGTTTTTGTAACATCAGGAAGTATACAGAGTGTAAAATGGGAGTGTAAGTGAAAGATGGAGAAAGACAAGGAAAGAAAGCAAGGGAATTACAGCAAAAATTTCTATAACATTTTAGCAAAATATTCTGGCTTCTGAAGTGCTCTGTAGCTTTGGGTTTGTGAATGGAGAGAGAAAAATAGCACTTATTAATTGCAAAAACCATATTTTTGCTAAAAATCATAATTTCTACATCTCCACTTTTAAAGTTAGAGACTCTGCAAACAAACATTCTGAGAACTCAGCCTAAAACTTTTTATTTTTCAGGCTCAAACCAGAAAAGCCTTTCAAGATTTATGGGTTTGGGTGCCTTTTAAAGTGTAAATTACTTTTTTGCTAATATCAAAAAGACAGCCTCAGGAGCTTTTTTAAAAGATGGCACTGCAGCAAACAACGCAGAATCTTCCCACGCTGCACTGTCAGAAGGCCTCCGTGCCATCTTATAACACCCTTGCTATTTCTGCCCTGACCCTCCTTCAAGCAGGAGCTGACAATCCTGCTAAATCATGTGGTAGGTTAGTGATGTGGGAAAATGTCAGCATGTGATTACAATAAATCTCCAAACTCTGTTTCACTTTATGTGACCCATTCAGGATTCAAATTTAGAAGCACAATGCGGTGAGAATAGAGGAGAGATGTGCGTGTTACGTGTTCCTGGGTCAGCCTGGCATGTGGAACAAGGGTACACTCAAGGGACGTATATCCCCCCTGGGTTTTCTATTGGGGGTGGATCTAGGGCTTCAAGGAAGACTGCTGGAAGAAGCTGAACTAAGATAAAATCCAGCCTGCCACAAGTGCTTGGATTTGCATTGCCAACTTCCATTTGAAGGGCAACTCCAGAAGCTGCTCCTGATACTCATCTTCATCTCTTACTCAAAGGGATTTCCACCTTGAAAGTCCTCTGATTTCTTGATTTCACCCTAATTCCCATAGCTGGTGTATATAAGCAAATTAAGCAAATACAGTTCAAGTTCTCTACTGAATTTCACTGAATTTTCTTTGTTAGAAGAGGATTTGCTTAGAAAAAGTTATCATTAATTATTATTAATGTCAGGTATGGGTATATACTTAGCTAATGCTGAGAGCTATCCATGTTGCTGTGAAGACTGTCGACTATAACAGTGGAATTTCCACATATATTAATTTCAATCAAACCTTCTCAATCTTGTTCGCTCTCTTAGGAATTTTAAACCAAGCTCTGCAATCTGCAAAGCCCCAGAAATCTGAAACTACATGGAGTATGTCATGGAGGCAAACATGATCAAAAGTAAAGCTAGTCTCAGCTAGCAATAACTGAAGATAAGAATCAAGATTTTGAGCCAACACAGAAGTAGCAAGGCAAGCAGACTGGAAGCCTGGGCAAGACGGACAGGCAGATGTACACAGCCAGAGTGTCTGTGTAGAATGTGGGGATCCACCTTCCCTGTACGATGAAATGTCTGTACAGTCATGAGAGATAAGCTATAGGAATAAAGGATCATCTAAATGGTGGTGAATACACCAGTCACCAAGCAACTCCTCAGAATAGAGGAATGTGTTTCTTGGTGGGACACAGGTGAAAGAAGCCTTTCCTTATCTCACTCATGCTAAGTTGTATTTGCATTTGTGTTCCTTTGGCCTTTGGAGAATAAAGGCCTCTCACATACTGTTCTACCTTCCTTGCCAGTTTATGTGTATTGCAAATATTTTTTTAATTCATTTGCGGGTCTGTTCAGGAGGTGAATAGTGTGTTTTGTTTTTAAATCTAGAAGCTACATGCTATAAAAAATAAAATAAAATACAGCACCACAGGGAGCCCAGCTGCCACATAGAAAGTTGATCTCTCTAAAACCTTCTGGTCTGAAAGAAAAAAAATTAGTTTAGACATTTTTATGGGATTTCTTCAGCTAAAACCCACCTTCAAATCCCACTTAACTTAGTATGTTTACATGTGTCAAATTTTCATTACATAATAAACAAAAACATGTGTACAAATGAGAAGAAACTAAAATCAGATGGCTGGTGGACTGTAGGGAACTATGATTATTCAATTCCCTGGTGATGCCTTTTTCCAGAAAGTCACGTCCAGCTGCAGATTTTGGCAAACTATAGCCTTTTCACTATACTCAAATGGTTCTTTATATTTGATAAAGCTGCCTTTTCTGCTGCAACAATAGAGACAATATATATTTTTTAGAACTGGATAGCTCTAAAAGACCAATACCATTTCTAAATTACATTGAATTTCACTGTTAGATGTTGATATTTTTCTATAGTAATGTAGAAGACATTTATCCTTACAGAAAAACTAAGCTGCTATCAGTCTACCTTACTATAGAGGCCATTGTGGTAGGGTTTTTTTCTGGAGTAGGGAATTTCAGCATTTCAGTGTATTTTTGAGAACTTAGTACAAACCATGGGAAAGGTTAACAACATCAAAGTAATTCTGTAGCTCACAAGATCTTCCATCGGATATCATATTCAATAACAGGTGCTGCTGTGGAATATGCTTTTTCTGCAGCTAAACAGAGGGATTCAGGTAAGGAGAGTTATTCGCTAAGTGTTTTAACCATTTCCAAGATGGTCTGGAAATACTGGGAATGATCTTTTGCATCTATTCTATGAAATGCAGATCAGAGACTTGGCTCACATGGTTGCTCTGCAGTTAGAAAAAGGTGGTGCTTATTCCCAGTTCTGAACAGAACTTGACCTCTTGGAAATATTAAAGGCAGTAAGAATTCAGAATTTTTTTCCATAATTTCTATCTGCAGCAATCATTGCCAGTTCTGAGGGTGCCTGTTTGCAATAGGTTGACACAAACATAAAGCAACAGCAATGATTCATCTCAAGCTTATAGTAACAGAGTAAAACTTTCCTCACAGCACTTCTTTTCCCTGTTGAAAACCACTGATGTGCTGCCCGGCACCCAATGTACTGGATCTTGATGAGTAGACTGTGATGAAGCAAAACAATCAGAGGTTTGGCTAAAAAAGGAAACTTGTTCTAGAACTCCTTGATCATCTCACCAAGACTCTAGGTAATGGATATCTGGCAGAGCTGTCTTAACAGGACTGTCAAAATATCTCTGACAAAATCTTCCTCAAAAGGATAACAAAACTAAGCAGTCATTGGTAAAATCGACATCTCTGCCATGGACTAGAAACCAAAACATAGAAACAGAGAAAAAAGAACGTATCCAATTATAGCATCACAGAAAGTTAATGTCTGAGTATCTCAAATTCCCTCACTGGGCAAAAGGTGCCAATAATCTCAGCAGCAGTATAAAGAAATATTAATACAATCAAACAACAGATATCAATTTATCACTCCAGATAAATGCCCCACATTTAGATAAACATACACAAATTTTTTATTCATGTTTACATGTGGGGTAGGACAGACCCCACTTGCTGGCCTATGCCTGCAGGAATAACAAAGGCATTTCATTTGCATGTGGAGATTTAATTCAGGTTTTGTAAATAAAATTGTAAATTAGAAAGACTGAAAATATCTACTGCTATATCTACTAAAAGTTCTCAGAGCCTTAAGAAAGAGATATTTCCACAAGTCATCTGCAAAGAATCTTGTTTTCTTGGAACAAAATAGTACTATGGACAATTTTACAACACTTAATGAAAAAAACAAGCTATGTTGCAAACCCTTCTCGCATAAGGGGAAGGACCTTATAGTTCTTATTGTTCTTACAGGGTTTGATCCTACATGTAGCTGAAGGCAGAGGGTTGTGAAGGTGCTTAGTACCAGGCAGGAGTAAGCCTCTAACCGTTTAATTGCTAATAAAGACATTTTATTCAGGACTACACTACACCCATAAATTTTTCCAGCAAGAAAATCTAGCTGCTTCTCAGGGAGAAACTATAGGGTGATTGCAAGGGGCTCAACAGCTTTGAAGCAGGGAGAGTCCTTCACAAAACTAGCTGTTCAGGAGCAAATCCCATCACCTCTCCACCTCCCCCTCATCATTGCCTTACACACACCAGCAGCAATCAATTGGCCCCCAGCTGGCAGGCACACTATTTTTCCTATTTAACAGCCTCCAGGGTGGTCTCTTTCACTAATCCTCCAGGCTGTACAGCAGACCTGGAGCTGAAGTAGCTTCTGCAGTCAGCTTTTTCTTTTTTTGGGGGGGTGTACATAAAATGAAGCAGCAGTGCTTGTTGGCAATGGAGCATTCCTTTATGTGTTTTCCTCATAGCCCACTCCTGAGCACCCTTTTACACTTCTTACATGTAATGCATTTGTTGCTTAATCTTTCTAAGATTAGAATGAGATTTAAAGGATAGATCAGGACACTGAATATAAGAATTAACTGTAATATTCCTTTACTATTAGGTTACTAAGTATGTTTAACAATTGTTTAAAACCTGCCACTGAGGATTCTCTCAGGTTAAAATGCCCATTCCCTGTGGTCCAAATGAACTGTTTCCCCAGCTGTCCAAAACAAGTTAAGATTTTCAGCATTACAGCAGAAGGAGGGAGAGGAAAAAAAAAAAAAAAAAGCCTTTTGAAGTGTTTCATTCATCTTTAGCTCTTCTACTGAGACCTTCTGATTGTTGTTGCTAAATGCCATATATGCGCAGTATATGCATTTCTAATGCACTTTTTTTTCCTTGGATATATATTCCTGGGCATTTGTTCCCATGTTATTTTTAGATACCAGGGCTGCTTATGTCTCCTGTAATGTTGGGATGTATTTCCAGTCCTCCACTGAGACACAGAGGAAATGTCCTGAGCTTGAAAAATCTGCTTTTCTAGCTCAAGCCTTAGGGGAGGAGAGCAAGGAGAAAGACAACAAAATACTATTTTAACTCTGGAGGTTTCTGATACAAATCAAAGGAGAAAATGAAGAAGACAATGCACAATACAACATCTTTTTCAAATGAACCCATCTGAAATATCCCAATATACTATAAGAAATGTGAGTTCATGAATGCTTACACCGAACCCTGGTATGTAGTGCCAAGCCAGCTGTCTCAGCATGTAGAAACAGTAACAGGTCGGCAATCCACACAGCATAATTTCCTCTGCTGCTCAGAGTAGATACTGCTGCATTTCTATACAACCACTCCTTCTCACACGGAAATCAACTCATCTAGCTGCAGAGACAGCATATCTGTAGCAGTTACTTTGGTGCTGTTAATCTGTATAGTTGATTTGCTACGACTTATCCTAGGCATATGGTGGGATGGATTTGGTGTTAGCTATGTATGTGTAACGTGTCAAGCTTTTACATTTTCCTGTGAAGTAAAGAACAACTTTATTGTGATCTTTAGAGGAAGATTGCTCCTGTGTTTGGGAGCTGTAAGCCCCAGGAGCTCACCAACATGTTCCTTTTCCTGTGCAAACAAGATGAATTTCCCATGGACAGGGAAATCTCCTTCATCTCCTCAGACTTGGCAAGTCTGGAGTCAGCTCATTGTCCACAGAGTGGTCCCCTTTGGCAGTAAAGAAAAGTATGCCTCCTCCCTCTACGTAAGTCCTCGCTTTATGGGACTTGAGAAAAGGCACAAAACTGACCTTTAAATCTTGGATGTATTCACCAGGCCAGCTTCTCACTGAGTAACTTCAGGTCTACCTGGCATTAGTATCTATCAGGTTCAGTGTTAGCTCAGAGATACGCTATCCCCAAGCAGAATTCCCATTGACCCTGCACTCTCAGATCTGAAAATAATGGGCTATATTCTCATGTAGTTAAGCCAAAATAGTTCAGTTACTTTATAGCAATTTATATGTGCTACAGTCCTGGCCCATTTTTTTCATCTTTGTGCGCTAATCACTTGTATAAGCAGTGTCACAATTTGGTCCTAGGAACAAATAATATCTTTTGAAAATAGATTCCTGGAAGATGAGGAAGAAATGTTTGATGCTGGGAAACCTTACAAAAGGATTTAAGTTAGCTAAGCTGATTGGAAGGAAAACCAGTTAAAATCCATATAGTAACATGAATGCATAAAACAGAGAACTCCTAAAATAAAATTAAAATAGGTCAGAAGTTTTCAAATTAATACTTTCATTCACTCTGCTGGAATAGATTTTGTGGAATCACTCATCATTCTAATGCCCTTATTTCATCCCGTTTAAGAACAAAATATTACATAAATTATTATCAAAGTTTTCTTGTACTGCTTATCTTATTTTTAACAACTTAAGAAGTATTACCAAATATATACACCACACATTAAAATGTGCAGAGATCACAGAACATTTAGGTTAATGCTAATGAGATAATCTACCTGCCTGTTTCACTGCAAAACAGCTGCACAGATTTAAAAGGGTGCAATTAAACTTTATTCAGTGCATAGATAATTGATCCAATGTGGAGAATGATGTCACTGGTAGGTTAAAAAATATATTTTACCTTTAAAAATAAAATTTCTCCATTAGAAAAACTGGAAATATAAACCTGACACATAAATCATTCTGGAAACTTTGTTTTATAGAGCAACAAAAAGAAGAAAAATGAAATAAAATTGCAGCACATACAACATGCAGATGCCCATTATTTCATTTCCTCTCCAAAAGGGGCAATAGAAATCTAAATGAGACATTGTTGTTGCTCTCCTTCCATATGGGAAGTTCAATTAGTCTTTGATATTTCACTGTATTTGTTTTTATCTTTTCTGACAGCTTCCATTTTCTGAAAGGTTTTGTCTCCCTGTCCCCCACAGCAATGAAACGCCACTATTTAACTGGTTTTAATTACCAATTTTAGATGGCACCAAACTTTGTAAGTTGCTTTTTCAACAAATAGAGAGGAATTCATCTTTAAAGATCTGCCCAGCCCACCATCTGTCTGGGACACTGTAACTGTTGCTCTGGGAGCTGTGGCTGGACTGGAAGGACACACTCAGGCCTCTGATCAAGGCTACTGAAAACATCTTGCCAAGTTTGTACCTCTCCATATTTATGGCAGTAGACTGAAAAATGCACTACTTAATTTCTTCATGCATTGTAACATTCTTCCTGACACTGCTAGTGGCAGTCACTAATCTGTTCCATGCACTTCATGTCAAGATGATACAAGCATTTTTAGAGAGAAAGAAGGACAAGAAAATAATAATCATCTGTCCAACAAGGAATTAATATAGTTCCCATCTTTATAACATTTTGGTGGCTATTCAGAGTTGGTATTGAAATAACAACTTTAATCGCATTGCTTTGACAGGGGCTTCTACAGATAGAAACTGAGGAAAAGGCACTTTAACCTGTATATGCCACAAATTACCAATTTCGCTGTTGTGAAGGGTACTTTAAAGAAATTTCTTCTCACCCACGTGATGCAGCTGCCTTCTCCCTCTTTAATTCAGGATGCTGTATCCTTCTGAATGTGTAAGGGCTGACCTGGAGACGCATCCACTGGATATACTTAAAACACCTGAGGTGCTTTCTGGACAAGCCAGATGTACAGTATCATCACTCCGGACAGAGGCAGGATATTCTGCAGTGTTACTCTTGCACCTCAAAATATTGGAGTCTTTGGACACAGTTCCTTGAGTCTTTTGCCCAGTATATCTCAGACAAATTTTGAAACAAACTTTATCAAACTTCCATTATATGGGATCATGATACTTCTTAATTGTTATGGTAGGTTATGTTACAGTAGGAATGTATCTGTAGAACTTATTATTCATCTGACTCTACACAAAACAGTCCTCAGAAAAGAAGTCCTACTAAACCTGGGTATTTCCTTTATCTATGTGCTGATATGTGCATATTTCTGGCAAGTGAAGTAGGTTAGAGAATAATGTCAAATGTATACGAACACCACGTGAAGATGTGAATATACATATACATATAGAGTAAATCCCATTCTATAGACTTTAAGTAGGCCTCACTGGGATTCCTTGTCTTATATAAGATTTTGGATTGTTGCTTCACAAAACTTAGTGTAAATACAGTTACTATAGATATACCTCAGACAGACACATACACATGCATATTAATATACATACACATGGTACAGTTCATTATTCTTGACTGTGAGAGCTTATGACTATTGACACTGTCAATTTTTATCTCATTACTCATCACTGCTTACTCTGAGTGCTAATAGTATATTTCCACGGAGTTTGTGTGTGCTGCAATGTAAATTCTGACATTGCTAGTGTCAGTCACTAATCTACCTCATTCAGTTCATGTCAGGATGATACATCACAATGCTCAACAACTGTCATCCCTGCTTTAAATAGACCTACATTTTTCTCAACTTTACAATTAAATATACATATACATATATATTATCTTCAGCTCCACATTAGGTTCTGCTTTTAGAATATGACCATGAAAGTCATTCTAAATATTTTCCAAAGCAATTACTATGTGGGGGTTTTTGGTTGGTTTGATTTGGTTTCTAACAAAATGCTTTAGAACACTAAAAGCAAACACTGGAAAAATCCAGACATGTTTAAATTTTTTTATAGGTCCAGATTTATTTCACACCAAACACAAAATCTTATTTTCTGTCACTGAGTTGTGATGTCTGCATTCTTACTGGGATTGGTTTATAACATCTCCAATTTGATGGTTAAGAAAGATTAATCTAAAAATGCTTATAAATATCACAAGTTAACTTGAGTGTTTTAATTAACTAATGTCACTATGGTTTTGAGAATAATTTCAAAGGAAAACTTAACCTTGTTGCCATTTATCTTCTCCCTTTGCTGGAGTTATTCCTTAGTGTCACCATTGCTGTGCTTTGGTTCATGTTGTTCCCTACAGAAAGCCCAACCTATGTTTATACTTTCTTCTACTTCACAATTATGACTGTATTTTTGTCGTAGATCTCCTGATTATATACCTTATTCTTCCCTTACACAGGTTCATCATGCTATTTGACTATTCTTTGCTTAAATATACACTTACTTCTTTCTCTAGCATTGGTCTGGCCAGCAGTGGTAAACACTGCTGTTTGGGCAATTGGGTACATGTGGTTGTTTTTACTGATGCTGTAAATAAGAGGCTCTGCTGCCATGCCTGGGGCTTTGCAGCAAGAATTCACGGGCTGAGTGCTCCTCTGATGGCCAGGACTGAGGAATGGCTTCACATAAGGGACCCCAAGGACAGTACTTGTGCCTCTCTGCCTGTCTGCATTGGCCCAGCTGTGAAACTGGCTTCTGTTTGGACCAACAGGGAACAAGAACTGGCACAGGGTCTGTTGTTAAGGGTGATTGAAAAGTGAAAAAAACATAGCAGAGGCTAGCAAGAACAGATGAGGTGCTGAACCTATAACCCACGAATGTTACACATATACATATACATATACATATACATATACATATACATATACATATACATATACATATACATATACATATACATTTCTGATTAATTTGAGTTCCCAGCTAAACTGTCTACACAAAAATATTCTCTGAGGAGATGCAATTTCTTATCCTTCACAAGTCTAAAAGGCAAGCTGTTGTAAAACAAAAAGTCTGGAAAAAGATGTTTTTAAACAATTTTTTTGAACAGTGCAAATGTGATGCAATATCTTTTTTTAATATTTTTCTTCTTATTTTTTTCTGTTCATGTTCAGCTGGGGTTTAGTCCTCTGCAGGCCTAGGGTCTTGAATGTTTTAAAGAAATGAGATAATGAAACAGAGAAAGTATAAATGATGGGCAATTTCATACTGTAGCTGCATAATATAACTCTTGTTTTAAACTGGCAAAATTGCATTCCTCTGAACACAAACAAACTTAAGCACATGAAAATCTGTGGTGCACATGAGATGGATAGGGCTGAATCTATTCTAATTATTTCATTGATTACGTGCATTTTTCTCTCCAATGTATGAACTAACACATGTATGAGAACTTCAGAGAAATACATTCAATGCCTAGTAGAATTTTCAAAATAATCTAACCTTTGAAAATCCAATTGGAAACCTACATACCTATTTAAATGCCTAAATATCCTTTAAAATGTGGTCTTCTGCAAACACAATTTTGTCCTCACATAAGAATGTGTAACATGGTGTTTGAATCTTCCTCCAAATTTGTGTCGCTTTCCAACATTACATGATTAATAAAATAAACAGGAGGGGAGAAGGGAAACCAGTTTTGTTTTCATTCTGATTTATAGAGGAATGTATAAAACATGCATGTTATCTGTACTAAGTAAGCATGACAAAAGTCATGTGTTGATCTTTCTTTTTGCTCATTTTACATAAATGAAAATACATGATAAGAAAGAACACTGGTGATTTAGCAATGGACTAAGCAATGTCACAAAGAGAGTTTTAGGGAGTGCAGTATCTGGTCCAGTTAGCAGAAGAAATCCAAAATGAGTTTGTTTATATCAATAGAATTACTTAAATCCACTGGATCACTAAAAATTGCCTGGTTTTACATGGTGTAATTGAGGACAAGATTTAACCCATAAGGCTAACTTAACTATGGATGAGCATACACACACACACAAATAATAATCAGGAAATCAAGAAGCTATATTTCCCATGGCAAACATAACTCATCTAGATTGCAGAGATGTAGATTAAATGAATGATTAAAATGTAGCAGTAATGGGAAATACTACCTATGTACATGGAGGTCAAATTCTAATTCCTGTGGGAACTGTAACTTTGAATTTTCTGAGGTATGTATTTAAATTTTCAGACATAATGTTGATTTTCATGTTGAACATAATTTAGTTTTTGGAATCACACATATCATCCCCATACTACTCACTTCACCTCTCAGTAAAGTATGCTTTTGAAGTAGCAGTGTTTAATATGATAGCTCTGGCATAGCTCTGATTAATTGAGCTACTGCCTGGGAGTTATACACACACCACTTGATATCTAAAAATCCAGTCTGCTTTGAGTTCAGACTAGATCATCACTACTCATTCCTCTCATGAGCAAACAAACTTAATGACAGTGTTATAGATTCAAGAAAGGTTTCAAATGCAAATGCAGTAGATTGCACAATGAAGACATACATATATCCTTTATTTAGGGTGACAAAAAACTTAAACATATCTTTCAGTACTGTCTTATACAAACACAGTACATCACTAGCCTGGACACCAAGATATTTAAAGCTATTATTTAGTACCATAATAGGTAGCAATTTAAATACAAGGTAAAATCATTACATTGTCTTGTTTACTACTGATGATAATGTCAAGCTGATGTGTAATGCTCCAAAAAAAGGCAGCCTATGATTTGTTATCATTAAACTGTCAGTTCTGTCATGTGTTAGGCATAGATTCATACTATACTTTTTTCAGCATATCGTTTTATTTTCTATCAGTCAAAAACTGAAGTGTTTTAATTGTGTCTCTGCTATTTTTCTATTAACTGTTTCATGCATTTTTTTTCTCTGGCCTTTTAATTGCAGTTTAATAGTGGTCATTAACACATTAAGGGGTGTTAGAAGAACATTTGAAGTCCTCTTGACTTCTACCAAAGTTGACACTTCAATGCTAGAGTAATTTCAGCTATTCATTTATTTAATAGTGACCTATGCAAATGTGGAACCATGTCATTTTACAAATTGACTGTAATAATTAACTAGAAAGGCAGAGTAAAATGAAACAGGTTATAATTAGAATAAAACTGCTACAGTATTACGTCAGCTAGAATAAAATAATCTCAAATGATTAAATTGGTTTCAATTATTAAGAATCAGTTTAATGTACCCACTGTTCTGATTTTTTACATTTCTCTTTTTTGTGTGCATTAGATGTCACCTCATACAACTGATGCATTTTATTCATCTTGGTAAAACAGGCATTACAAAAGTTTAATTAAGTAGTAAAAGACTTCATATTATTCCGTTGAATTCTAAATTAGTTGCAGAAAGAAATGATAGTGCATAGTACGTACCATTCATACACATTTCAATTAGATGCATCTATTGTTAGCTAATATTTCTCTACTCCAGTGTATAGATAGAGGTACCGATATGGAGGAATACGTAGGTATATACACAGAAATAATGATGCTGGCTTCCACAGTATGTTTTTTACTCACATGAACAATATAATTTTCAACTATATTATTTAGATCTTTATCTTCAGGGTATTCATGTCAAGGTTCATGATAAATACAGAATTGTAAAATTACATTTTCCTTAATACTTTCACCTTGCTTATTCAGTTGTTCATTTTGCAGACTGTGGATATTTAGATAGATAGATAGATAGATAGATAGATAGATAGATAGATAGACAGACAGACAGACAGACAGATAGACAGACAGATAGACAGACAGATAGATAAGTATGCTTGTAGGTACACAAAAAATCTATATGAGATGATAGACATATTTGATAATGACAACATTTACAAAGTCATATGTTGAAGATGAAAACAAACATCATTTTGATCCCAAATTTCGACCTGGTGGTACATTGACAAGTCTGTTCTCTTTGACTCTACTTGCTACCTGCTTGCTATATCTAAACTCAGCTTTGAACATGCCATGAATTAATGCTATACGAATGGGTATTTAAAGCCTCTGCTCTAAAGCTGTAATATTTAAGATGCATGGAATTTCTTCTCTCTACTTGTACAGTTTAAAATTATTGTTAATTAAAATTAGACCTTATTTACTGTATGGCTTGCTGGACTGGTCAAGTACTTTCAAGAATTGTGACTTCAATCTTAAACATTTCTGACACCAGCAGAACAGTTTTTGGTAGAAACAAAGCTTACTGGTAAGCTCAATGGTGGTTTCAGCACAACAAACTAAAAGGAACAAAACATTGTTAGCAACCTACACCTTCCACAGATTTGGTTACAAAGTCAGTTGTGCTCCTTGGTATCTCAAAATCACTGGAAGTCCTGAAGTTCCAGGCAGCTGGCTTCTGACCCAACTTCCCAGGAAAGGGTTCTGGGAACCTGGGAAACTTTGGCCACAGCCCACCAAACAAGCTGTTGAAAATTCCAAAGACTTTAGATTCCATACTTTCCATGAGGCTAGGTGTCAACAAAAGTGAGTGAGTTTTCCAGCTTATGAAGGAGTTTTCTGACCTATGTGTCACTCATTCACCCTTCTTAAAGGTCGTATGAACTTGCTAAGATCACTTCCATGTATTCCAAATGGAACTAGACTTCTTTTTATTGTATTGTAATTAATGTTGTGCCATTATAATAATGCAATTATTATTAATTACATTTTCTAAAGATAATTAAATTCTTTGGGCAGAACAAAGACAATCAGTAAATGGCAATTAACTGTATTTCCTCAAAAAAAAAAAAACTTAATATGGCAGATTATGGTAACTCCGTACAAATAACCCATTCCTTAACAGTCTTACAGCTGCTAAATATGGATAATTTACACAAATAGTTACTTTATCCTAGAGCAACTACTTTGTAGAACTTTGTGATGCATTTACTGGAAATTTGCTTTGTGAGCACTTCCTGCCTCATTTCAGGAATGTCAAACAGTCCAAAGATGTCCCATGCAGAAATCTGAAAAATGCATATCAGCTTCTCAAAGAAATATTCAAACTATGCAGGAATGTACATAGACCTTTACAAGAAAACAGCCTAATGAGAATTTGGCAGTCTTTCCATGGAAGAGTGGGGAAGACTTAACTATCATGTGACTGATGTGCAGCAGGGATGTCCAGTGGCTCTAACAGGAAGATGACAAGCAGAGTGACTGGGTGACCATGCTGCCAAACCTTTGACAAATTATAAGATTCCTTTCAGTCTCCAGTCTATGAAATACTCACAACCCATGCTCACCCCAAAAAGAAGCATGAAACAGGCCTTGTGTTATTCTCAGTCAACTTTAGTCAACTAAAAACTTGGCACATGGTCTAAACTTCTCTAAGCTCCCTTTAGGGAATCACAGGCTAATTCATGTTAGAAGTAACTTCTGGAGGTCCTGTCCTGCTGATCAGTGTCAGTAGAGAATGAAAGGCAGCTACTCTGAGCCATCACAGCTAGCTTAGCTTTTAAGCAGCTGTAGGACTTTGTAAGTTAATGATGGGATTGAGTTTAGATAACCTAGCCTTTCCTGAACGACAGTTTTTATTCAGCTGTACTATTTCCAACCTTCAGCCATAGCATGGAGTAAAAAGAGTCTACCTTTCCTGTTAGCCACCCTGAAATTTACCCAGTTCCTGATCTTTCATTTCCATAGCAGAAGAAAGAGGAAAATAAAATTAATCACACATGTCGGCTCTGCAAATGCATCTCACAGCATCTATATGATCTTGGCAGAACAAGACCCACATGTGTTGAAGGGAAAGAAATCAAAACAAAGCTCTCTGAGACCAGTTCTTTCCTTTGCTTTCTCTAATTAGTTTAAGGGAGAGAAAGCCAGAGAAAAATGTAAAATATGAAATTCTCCAGCCAGAAGAGAAGTAACAAAACAAAGATCCTGTTAAACAATACTACTATTGCAGCTTACCTTTCAGAGTGTTGGTGATCTTCATCTCAGTCCATATGGGCTATGAGTTCCAAATTTCACCCTGACAGACACCAACATTAGTTATGTCATCCCCTTGTCCCACAAAGCTTTACTGCTTTTTCCTTTTTTTTTCTTGTGAAGTAACCATTGCATTAAACAAAATTGAACTCCCTACTCACAAAAGCCCATTTTTTTTTATTTAACTGCATTAGCAGAAAGCATGGGGGAAGAAACACAAAACAGGAAATGGGAAAAAGAACAGTTTAGAAACCTTCTTTATCCCATGATGACCCACACATCTCTTCCTATACTAGTTGCAACACTTGACTCTCAGAAATTAATCAATCCGTCCTTGCTTTGTCAATTTTTTTCAGTATCTCTGGGGGGATCTTCCAACTTTACTGATCCAGCAACCATTGTTTTGAATTATTTGAGCAAGTTGCCTCCATTGCTCCATTTTACCTACATACCTCTTCATATGCTTCCATGGCCAACAATAAAGCTAAAAAATCCCTAAACAAATTTTCCTTTTTCAAAAGTCTTATTACACTCTCTTTAACAGTTACAACGCCTTCCTTATAACATGTCGATGAGCAAAGCCACTAGTTTCAATAGTACTACTAGCTAGACTAAGTGGTAGTCTTCTGAAGCTGTGGAGAGCCCCCAGCTGAGCTAGAAGTTGAGGTATCTACTGGCTGAGGGGAAAACAAATGGAGCATGAGACTGGACTATCTCCACCTTCCTCCATTCTGTTGATCTTGTAGTGAGGGAGTAGTTGTGCACCTGCCAAGAGCTATTTGGACAAAACATTCATATAATTTGGACAAAAGAACATTATTGAACAAAAATATTCATATAAACATGACTGGAATGGGTGACCTTTTATGAGAAGTAGTGGCATACTAAGATTTATAACAGAGTGATGGCATGACAGGAGCCCACAGCATTTGTAAAGACGGAAGAGTATTTTTCACCTGGTAAACATTACTCTCATTGTGGGTTGTTTTCTTTTCCATGAGAACTTATGTGTTACATAAAACAATTTTTTCTTCAGAAACAGCAGTAACATCAATGACAGGTGAAATCATACATTGTCCTTCTAGTATATGTTTGGTTGATAAAGTGAAAGAAGTTGTTTGTAGTTACAGTACTGATTATGGCTACTAGCTTTTTCCTTTCATAATTCCCAATTCTCAGCTTCTTAAGAGACTAATATTAAGCTTTGTCACTGACAGCTTGCCTATTTCAGTGAGATTCACTGAAAAGTAATGTGTGAAAAAATGAAATGAGAAGGTTCTGTTTGTAGATTGTTGTAAGGCAGGAAAATAAAATATGTGCTGAATGTGACTAGGCAGAACTTTAGAAACAAGAATCTTATTACTTCTTTCCTTTTTGCTAAAGGCATATTTGACTTTGCTGTCACTAGCATTTGCAACGGTGAAATAGAAAGGAAATGTGTACTCAAATTGCTAAACTTTCACTACTGGCTCAAAATATAGGTACACATTAGGATATTAATGTATTTTTTCTGGCAATGCCTATATAACAGAACTGATTATCACAGTGGTGAAGAATGATAGAACTACTCAAAATTCAAACTTGTTTCCAAATTTTACAGCTATTTTTATAAGAGTTTAAACTGCAGCTATTGATGTGAATATCCACAGACTTAGTATGATATCCAATATGCCTCCAGATGTGCACATCTCTCTTTATGATCTCCTATATTTCTATCTTCCAGTCTCCTTGATTCTTTTCCTTGATTTGCACATAGTATTAGACTGCCATTTAACTTTAATTTTTTAAGCTAACTAGAAAGAAGGGGCTGAACAAATATTGGAAACATTTTCTTTGAGTATCCATTTGAATTAAACAGCCAGGTAACATTTGACCATGTTTGTGACCCTTTCATGTTTGCTTTTCATGAATTTTCAAGTGTTTGATCTCTGTTAGGGAATGGATTAGCAAAAAGCAAATTTGTAATTCAAATGCTAGAAACTCTACCAGCACCAATTTAAAATTGTATATTCAGATATTACATTTGAAATTTGAAATTCACATTGATTTGATTAATAAAGTGACTTGCAGCCAACTCATGTACCTCTGAATGCCTGTAATTTCACCTGTGGAGGAAAGTGATAAGGTCTTTTCAACAATATTTCTGCCTAAGTCTAATCCTGGTTTTTTCAACCCTGTTTGTCTCCTGGTGAGATTTAGTGCAGTCTCTAGGTTGTTTTAACTTCTGTCATTTGTGAAAACTGCCATCAACACTGCTACTAAGTTGGGATGGTGAGCAGATAAAATTGGATGGGCTGGCATCTGGAAAATGCAACTCATGTCAGTGAAGAAAGAGAAGACTTAATTATTTGGAATTCTGAGGTAGTGTATATTAGCAATGTATTTACTGATTCTAGTAATGCTTACCTAATTAACAAATGTACAGTTTCACAAATATTTTGGGAAAATTAAAAAGTGACATTTTAAGACTAAAATATTAATTGCAAATTATTCACTGAGTTCTGATAGCACAGAGAGATGAGACTGGCTGTTCATTTCATCCTTGTTGTCTTGCAAGTATGAGTGCCAACTTCACTGTGGGTCCCCTCCTTCTCTTTTCTTCCTCCCCTTTCTCCCCTCTGCCCCACCTCACACCCCGCGGTTTGCTGAAGGACCAACATACTCAGGAACATACTATCTAGGGACGGATGGAGGATGTCAGAAGGAACTGATCTTCATAAACAGGCTGTATTCCATCCCATATACACTGTCTATTTTTCATACTAATTACTTTTCCTCTTGTCAGAATTTGTCCCTTTTGTTCTCTGCAAAAAAAAAAAAAAGTAAAGAAACGGCAGTTTCTCTGCAGTGTTCATCAATATAATGATGAGATCAGCACATCAGGGCTCCTGTGGAAGGAAAGGAGGAAGAGAGAAAGAGGGACACGCAGGATGACTTGCCCTGGCCTCCCATTTCTATGGACTAGAAGATATCCCAGTCAGTCACACTATGAGACATCCTAAACCTATTGCTTTATCTCTCTTGGGCCCAGAAGACTGCTCTAGATTAATTACTGTAAGAATACAAATACAACTATTTTATAAATAAGCAAATAGAAGCAAAGATGTAGTAAGTGTGAAGGTCGCATGTGCGTTTTTCAGAAGTACCAGGAGAAGAGAATGCTACCTGAGCTACATTGTTCTGCTCCATCAGTGAGCAGGAAGCTCATGATTTGGGGTGTGCCATTCTTTCTAACAGAGTTTGAATCCAGTGACATAAGCAAAGGAGGGATTAAGAACTTTAAATAATAATTTAGAGCCATTTTAAGAAGTGGACATGAATGTGTTAATATGGAAGGCTTTTCATTTCTTCAACAGAGTTCCATAAACTTCTTTTGTGTTTATATTACAGTGAAACCATTCCTCAGATTCAGGCAGTTACAAAGATTGTTGGCTCAAACAGGTTGAGTTGATCCAAGATTTTCCTGTTAAAACCTTAGATAAGCTTGAATCAGCAAATACTGTCCATCATCTTAACACATGGGCACAAAAGGAAAAGTTTTAACAAGCACTGGCTGAAGTGGGAAAAGCTAAATGTAATAGATTATCCAGCTGAAAAAACAGACTGGAAATTTACTTTAGAAAATTCACCTTACAGAGTTTCACCTAATAAACCACATACATATGCTGTACTATATCTCATATGATTTCAAAGAATCATCACAGAGACATATTTTACTCCTATTCTTGGTGAAAATCCAGTCCTGCCATGAAAGGGTATATGCACTAGTTATGAACATTGTTTCTCCTGTTTTCCTGGATTTACCTTTTTATTTCCAAAGCAGAGCAGGTGAACTATTTGGGACAAAAGCTGAGCAAACCTGAAAGTGAACTAAATCCCAGAAGACTTCTTGAACTGTGAAAGGATACAGTTAACTTTTTTCCAACTTCTTGTTTTCCCACACCTCCAAAATTGCAGGTTGTATTTGGCACTGTAAGTGGGAGCATGGAAAACAATGGAAAAGTTTGTTCCTAGAGAATTTCCAGATCAGCTTTGCAGGCTCAGAGAAATGGACAGCTTGAATATGTATCAGACTGCAAGCAGGTTATCTAACCTAAACCAGCCCTTCCCTCATTTGTCTATCAGAAGTTCAGCATCAGAGTAATCTTTACTTCCCCATGCAATAGCAACTTCCAGAATATTTCTGGATGCATAGGATTGTCATGCTCAGAAATTATTCCTATAAAGATGACACATGAGGAGTTATAACATTTCACCATTAAATCCACATTTCTGCTCTGCCCCGACAGCGACACAGGTCTCTCTCTCAATATATATAAAACATACATAAGTACTGAAAAACATGTGTTTTACAATCAGGCATATTGTTAGAAATGAATTATTGCCAGTAATACCTACCTTCCATATCACAGTAATACATATAGACAAATATTATACATGCCACACTACTGCAGTATGTTGCATGAACTTAGAAATTTGGAATATGTATAGTACATACATAAGCCATCTATCGTGCAGCAATGATACGCCTAATAGTGTGCTTGATTCATCTTAAATACCTCAGTTCAACTATGTTCTAAGTTCTTTTCCTGCTACATCTCAAATCTTTTTTTTAAACCTTCCCCAACTTTAAAGCAAAGTCCTATATTTATTTTCTGTATTCAGCACTTCCAAATTAATCTGAGAATTTATTTTATTTTAAATTAGCAAAAGACTATATTTCAATAAAAACAAACCTTCCTTTCTTTGGATTATTTACTGTGTAAATAAAAAAGAGCAATTAAATGTATTTTATGGGAAGCATTTCCCTTCATGATGCCTTAACTAGCGAATGCCTCCCATAGGCAGCTCAGAGCTCTCTACAGGCTGCAGGCCACTGCTGCTTCAGTCAGGTCAGAACTGTACACTTAGCAGTTAGTGGATTTTCAGGCCTTGACATATCTTAGAAAAGACAGCCCCTTTGTTGTAGTTCTCCCTAGAGAAAAGTCGGAAAGGGTGTTGAGCTTGCTGTGCATTGAGTAATGTTTAGCACTGAAAAAAATTTAAAAAATTCTGTTGTGAAGGATCTTGCAGAATTGTACTGCTGTGCTGGGAGGCTTTCCTGAAAGAGGAGAGTTGGGATAAAAGGCCAGAATTAATCTGTTCAATATCCATTTTACAATGACTACAACAGAGACTCCTGTTTTCTGTGTGCCTGAGCAGATGCAAGTGTGCCTGCCACGTGGGTGCACGTTTGGGCGTGTACCTGCTGTTTGCGACATCTGGCATCCAAAACCTGCTCCTACAATTTTCTCAAAGTAATTCTAACTTTAAGCACAGGCGTCTTATAAAAAAGATCGGAAGTTGAATGCCTACATTTAAATCAATTTTTAGAGCTCAAATTCAAATGCTGTAAGCTTATCAAACTTCCACTAGCAAATATCCATTTAAGCTTAAATAGTCAACTGCATTGCTGTCTTGTTTTGACATTGCCAT
>NC_091392.1:26650000-26685000 GCF_032191515.1 Phaenicophaeus curvirostris
GTAGCACGGTGGCAACACGTATAGAGGATTAATGTCCTGACTTTTCATCTCCAGAGGTCTGCCTTGAAATTTGATTTGGCCCACATGTAAAATGAGTTTGGTAGTCTCAACCAAATTTGTGGTGGAAACTAATCTGCACAAAAAACATGCTGCACAGCTTAGCACAGCTGGCAGTCTCTTTTCAACAGAGGTCCAAAGCTGAAATCCAGGGAAGATTTCCAGGCATAACAGAGGTGCATTTGCAGATTTATGCAGAGTACCCTGAATAGTGTATGTCAATAATCTGTTACTTTTATGCGCACTAAAATCCATAAAAATTATGTGAAATAAAGAAAATATGGTTTTAATTCCTCTAGAACCTGTTAGATGGAGAACTGGACTTGATAATTTAGCTGAGTGAGCAGAGTTTATATCCCGGAATAAAATGTAAGGGGGCTGATTCATCTCTGACACTATCTACAGTAAAGAAAGTGGTATTTTACCAGGAATTACTTTGGCACAAGAAGTTTGCTGCACATTTAACATCTCTCCTTAAGAATAATTATTAGGAGAGGAAGGAAACTGAACTCTGAAGAACGCAAGAAACAGCAACATGTACAGCAGTAAAAGCTGCCTTACTAGTAGTTATGATTTGCATATTCTAAGCCAGTTGTTATTTGCAATTTCCTAAGCAAATCAAGCAGTTTACATGGCCTTACACACAACCAGTTATGGGCAGTTCCTTTGCAGATGTGCCCACAGGGAGTACGATATCGTCCTCCCTACCTTTCTCAGTTCATATCCAGCAAAGAGCCTCCTCAGCATGAAATAATAATAGCAGCTGCCATATGGTTCCTCCTTTTAAATATGTTGTCTATACAAACTTTGTATTTACATCAGTTGTGGTACATTGCATCCATACAGTGGATACAAAAGTTTTGCCACATTGTTAAGGAACTTGCAGTAGGAACCCCATTGCTTTCTTCAGGCCTTTAACTGATGTCAAAGTCTTTGGCACATTGTGAAGAAATCGTCCCAAATCATGTGTCCAAATTTCCCAGGTAGTTGATTGCTTGGAAAGAAACTTCAAGAAGTAGATGCTGTCTGCTTGTTTTAGCTGTCAAGCCTTAACTGTGCAGGGTCTTTCCCAACCTTTAAATAAACAGGCTCCGCTCTGTCAGCTTGGTAGGGAATCAGAACTGAAGTCTTAGGACTGTGTTTCAAAGCACCCAAAACCAGGGATCTAAATTAAGCAGACTAGATCTCACCATAGAGCCCTAAATCTATGTGCAGTAATTAAAGTTTTCTAAACATATAGCCACAATAAAATCAGTGAGAATATTTATGAAATAAGGATTGTAGAATCCAGTCCTAATGACTTCTCCTGTTATTGCCAGGATGGCTATTTGAAATAATAAAGTTACCTAGCTGAGTAAAGTATTAGAATAATGATTTTTCTTTTATTGAGCAGGATTCAGTAGTTATTTTCCTTTATATCTCTGCTATAAGCTTTTATTTCTTACCTACCAAACATTTCACAAACTCACTGATTTTTTGCTCTGTAGGATTCTAATTTCTTCTCCAGCAGGATTTTTGTTTCTGGATTGTGTTATGTGCTACCCTCTCTTGGATTTATCATCACTTTTCTTTGCCCCTTATGGGATTAAGATTAACACAAATCTGTTGCATGTGATTGAGCACAACCGGTACCTGGTTTCCAATTGCAGTTTAGACAACACCAACTGATACAGATACAGATTTGCTGTTCATGACTATAGAAGCACTTAGTTTGGGTTAAGCATAGGAGAGAAGAGATGTGTGATTAAGGCAGTACCAGAGATTACAGTTCTCCTTTGTTAAAGTGGGATACTCAATATATATATATACATAGGAGGGGAACAAAAAGGAGGGTCTGGCATTTTCATACATTTTAATAGTAAATTATTCAGTGAAATAGAAGATTAGAGTGGGATTCTACAACTAAGAGAATATAAAAAAAGAGTTATTCCATAATTGAAGAAGTTTTTGTCCCTGTAATGGATAATTATGGAATAACCCTCTTCTATAAGTGTTTAAAAGACATGAGAATGCTCTCAACTAAGTAGCTCTCAACTCTTATATCTTCTTTAAGAGCCTGTGATTTGTCATAGGGAAAAAACCCACCCTTGTATTTTGATCTTCTTTTATTCAGATTTTTACACTGTATCTAGGATATTCAAAAGCCGAGACGCAATTCAATATGGGTGCAGACATCCACCCATTTCAATCTCACTGGAGGATAAAGTGTGAACTCGCCACATTCAGCAGTGCTGAAAATAAGGCTGTCCTATTCAAAGGTTTAAATATGGATTTGTGTTCCTAAAGTTAGAAAGTCCCTATGGAAATAATAACCACAGGACTATGAATGCAAGAGTCTTCTGAAAACATATTCTTAAAGTTCAAATTTGTTCATATTGTGTAGGATCATGTTTGCAGTGGAGTCTGGAGATGAAAAAAGTCAAGTTCTTTTTTTACCTTTTGAAAATATATTTAAGCATCCTTTAGTATCAAACATTGGAATTTGTTAGTGCAATGCATATTTCTAACAAAGAATGGAAATGGGGAATGGATACAGTTTATTTGTAAATTAAATAAATATGTTTCCTCCATGCCCTTGAGAGCTAGCTGATTTATCAGTTAATAAAATAATCATACACCACAGACTTGTGCTTCCAATTTATTTTAAAAAGAAATAATATTGCATTTTTGACATATATGAATACAAATGTAACACTAGAGGAAACTCTGTGAGTAGCCCTGTATATACATCACCAGCCCTGCATGAATTACCTTACTTGCTTTTCCTCTGCTACTTATGGGATGGATTCTGCATAAACACTTGTTTCTTCAACAGTTCTTAACTTACGCAAATGACCTTATGAACCTAAATGTGACTACCGTCTAGAAAAAAAAAAGACTATTCATCTGAATAATGTACAATGTGCATTTAGCACAGGTGAAAATAAAAGTCACATTCAGAAATTCAGTTTTAAACATGCAACTAGACTTCAATAGTGTTTATGCTTAAGAGCATAAGCTAAATGTAAAAGTAAATATATGTATTAAAAAAACTATGGCTGAATCTACTGGTTTTTTTGGCAAAAATGCTGATACAGATTTCAGTTCTGCAGAATTTGGACAAACAAAATTTGTGCTAGACTGAAATGTTCACGTGCACCTCAGAAGTAGAAGGCTTATGCCTCTTAGTAGATTTAGTTTTATTTTATTTGATTTCTTCTCAAGTTAAAACACGCAGGAGTGCTGCAATGTGGTAAGCTGGTAGCAGAGCTGGCGTGCCACATGACAATTCAGCCCAGCAATAGCTGTGAGAATGCAATGAGCACGGGTTTCATATCCTTTTGTGAATATAGAGCTCATTCGTGTAGCCCTGACTCCAGCATGTTTGCTTGCGTTAGTAAGAAGCAATCCCCTGAGTAGAGTGTACCATTTCAGACTTCAGGTTTTGTGCTTGATGGGAAGCTGGGTATTTCATCATTCCCATCCCCACCCCTCCCACTCCCTGCTTTAATCATCTTCTCCTTTTTTTAGACATATGCCTCTACCCCTCTGCTTTTTAAATTGCCCCTGCTCCCTCCTGTATATTAGTCTCAGCTCTATTTTTTTATTTTTGTTGATTCCTGCATCCTCCGTCACTTCTCCAGATACTTCTCTCCCTTTGCTAGTGTTTCCAGTTCCTCGGAGACCCTTCACACTCCCCCAAAACTGAGTAGCTTCTTATTTCCAACAGTATTTTAAAAGTTCTAGACTATATTCTCTTCTCTTGAGAAAAAAAAGGAAAAAAAAAATGAAAAAAGCCCCACAAAACAAAACAAAAAAAACCTTCTCTAGAAACTCCACTAGATTACACTCAGAGAATTCCAGGCAAATTCTGTTTTCACAGGGACAGAGGAGACTAAGACCTGTGAGGATGCCAGGGCACGTCAGCCACTGAAGTTCACAGAGCCACAGGCAGTCACCAGAAGTCCTTGGACTTTGCTGATAAAGTCGTCCTGCGGAGCAGGAAAATCGTCTCTTTCCTGCCAACAGTGCAACCCTCTGAAAATTAGTTTAAGTGTTGGTGTGGCATTTGAACTCTGATGGCCAAACCAGGCTGAACTCGATGAGAGCCTCTCTACTGTCTTCAGTAGATATTTGGAGGATGGGGCCTCTGGGGGAGATATGTGCGGATGTGAGAGGGAAGCTTTTCCTTTCTCATGTATACCTATTGAATAAATTGTTAGGGAATCATGATACATAACATTGCTATTTTTTAGAATGCATCCTGACAGTATTTTCTGCTAAAGCATGCATTTTTCAATATAAATTGGGGCATTCCCCTTTAGAGAAAGACAAACTTGTGGTCGGTGTTCCTCCTGAAAGCTGAGGACTTCTCTGCCCATCCTACTCTACATTTCTTTGAACTACCAAGGCAGACTTTCTGCTGAAAGCTTCCAACTGAGAATACTTAATCTGTCAGTTATACCGGTGTAAATCTGGAGTTAACCCCACTACAGCGTTCACAGAGGTTAGCCAAGGACAGGGCCTTCCCTCATCAATTGTGTGCTGAGCAGCACCTGGGGACCACAGATTCATGTCGGGTAAATACTGACATCAGGGAGAAAGGCCTAAGGCAGAAGGACAGTAAATAAAATTAAAAAAAAAAAAAAGAGAGAGAAAAAGCATAAAGAAGTAGAGCTGAGAGAAGATAAAGTAAGGAGTCAGGAATCAGGGAGTAATGATGGGTTTGTTCTTCTGGTGTGCCCCCAATGAATGGGGTGCAGAGGGGAAAAGAAGCACAGCTGGGACAGTTTGCTTTCCCATCACCCCATAAAACATTTCAACAAAACAGCTCTATTATGTTTAAACCTGCAATTTAATGAAATTATTTATCTTTTTTTTTCATATTCTATCTCAGTATGTGACATTCTGTAGCATAAGAATACATTGTCATATTTGAGGCTTTTTCTTATTTTTTAGCATATGCCCATTTTCTAATCACACTAAGACACTTTGGACTGAGCAGTTGCGCTGATTAGTCCACACCTCAGATGTGCTGGAAGCATGAGTTCAAATGCACCCAAGGTGTGCATTAATCAGCCTCACCATACAGCCTGTCCTGTCTCGTTGCTTAATTAAATTCCAAACCAAATAGTTTTGGGGAGAGGTTAGGAGGGATACTTAATGGGTACATGAGTATCATAGTGCAAGCAGGAAATAAGATATATTTTGAGTAATATATTTTGTACCTTTCTAGTTAGATGGAAAGAATTTTCATGTAATATACTGTGCACTTAAGCTTCTTAATCACATTTTCCTTTTAAGAAGCTTAAGTGCACAGTATATTACATGAAAATTCTGATCATAAAGAAAGGTAATATCTACTCAAAATTATAATTTCTGTACTTTTGAAATCATCTCAGCAAGTATTATCTACCCATATCAAATTGTAGTACTTGTCAAAATCAACTGTAAAGCATCTCAAGTGCTCTTCTGAATCAACAAAACAGATGTATAGCAATGTGAGGTTGCACTGAAATGGAAATAAAAGTGAACTAGATGCCAGTCATTGCCCTTAATCTCTTGAACCCAGCACTTAACACAGAGGATACCACAGGTCTTCGGGACACTGTTTAGAAGGGGAATAAATCAAGACTTGAATCTTGATAATGCACGGAAAAACACTCTATGAAATTATTTTCTTTCTGCTTTACTAGAATCTGATGTGCTCAAAGATCACCCTGCCTTGTTCATAAACATGAGGTGATGTTTGAAACAGAGTCCTATTTCAGATTTAAATAGAAATTAAAACTGAAATATGTGAAACTTATAAAAAGGTGTTTAAATTTTTAAAATAACAATTAAATACATACAGGGTCAAAATCCACCATCCCCCTCCTTTCAGTGGAAAATATGTTTATGGGATAATATATGCTGCAGAATAAATACAATGAATATAGCGTCAGATAAGATTACAATATTGCTGGTTTTTACTGGGGACCTAATAGAGGAAAAATGTCTGCAAGCATCGGCCATTGGAAAACAACAGCTGTAAACCCATAGCCCAGAACATTTGTATGATACTCAGTTCCTCTGCATATTTTGCATATTCTGCTATGTCTGGAAACATGATGAAATTGACTGTTTTTCCCCTGGCTTTGTGATGATGGTGCCCTCCAGGTGTGTCATGCACAAGGGGAGACTGAAGAAAGAATTGACCACAAAATGAACAATCATTGCCTTCACCTGTCCTCTGAAAGGGTTAATCCTCTGAATTGCAAGTGAAAGGATTTTTGTAGGCAGATAAGGTATTGCAGTTTCATATTGTTTATCAACACTTCTTTTGCTTCCCTGTTTTCAATTATATTTAGACTTGGAAGAATTTTTTGTAACCTATACGATGCTGAAAATTCTTGACTTGTCTGCTACATATAATGAAGCCATCTTAGCAGAAGCTATACATAAAGTAGCCGATTTTCAGCAGCGGCATTACAGGGCAGACATGGACAAATAAATGCATGTGGAGCCCTTCTGACCCCATACTGACAGAAGGTCCAGATGGTCAGAAACCTTTCTTCAGATGGACCAAGGAGCCCAAGCCCTAGTGTAGATGCCTCAGGATTAGACTCTGGGACTCAAAGCAACCTGCTTCTGTGGCTCAGTCCAGACAAAGCTGACATCTTCACAAAAAGTCCTTGATATGTTTTTTCTGCTTAAAGGCAAACATCTTCATTTGTCCAGCTGAAGGTAGCAACCAGCTGGAAATGTTTCAGCCTAATTTAAAAGTATTTTGGCAAAGCTAATTCAGTCCTTTCTGGATTTCATCCATCATTGACTCCTATGTAGGATTTGCCCCCTTATCTATAACATGCAGAAATTGCACATCATAAATTCTAGCTCTTAAGAAAGATACAAGTAAGAGTGTTTGAGACCTTTTGAATTTAGCATATGTGACAATTTGGAAAGCTGATGAAGAACATTTCTTTTGAGGTGTATTTGCTGCAGAAAGGATTGATTCATGCAAAAGGGGAAACAAAGTGAGATCTACTTTCAATTCAGTTACGACCACAGTCACGGATTTTTTTTGACACAAGCTGGTTAACCAAAAGGACAAGTCCTAAGGAAAAGCATAAAAATGGAACACAAAGTCTCAAGTTCTACTTTCCCACTCTGTCAATGATTCACCCTAGAATCTCAGGTAAGTCAGATAACTTTCATGTCTAGTGCCTCAACATTGTAAAGATTAAGTACACTGGGGACTTGATAAATTTTTCCACATATGGAAGCGATTTTGCTGGGTGCCAGAGGTCAACAGATTATTATGAAACAAACAAGAGAGAAAAGAGGAAAATTAAAACTTTGGACAACATAAACATAAAGAAAATTCTACAGGATTCCTGTTCGTTTTAGCATAAAACCCAGCCCAAACAGGCAGGAATGCTTATCAGTTGAAAAGTTATGCTGAAACAGAAATAGAGCAAAACATTTCTTCTCACACCAGGGTTCAAAATGGACTCAGTCATGGCTCCTCCCCGACAAGCATGGGATATCTGAATGGTCCTCCCACCCTTCTGCTTCTGCTCTGTCTTCCACCATTTCACCAGTGCACTGCAATAGTAATAGCTAAGACAGAAAGCCTGACTTTCCTTCCTCTCTTTTCCTCTTGAAAGTGCAGACTTTGGGGTTTGGTGCTTTGGTTTGTTTGTTTGTTCATTTTTAAAAGGGTCTTGCTTGTTACAAAAGTAAAAAATTTGAAGGTTTTGTTGTTGTTTTTTTCCTAAAATTCTAGGAAGCACTAAGTACATACCAGCAAAGTGCTTCCTGTCAGTGCTTAAAGCCCCAAAAGAAACATTTCAGGAGAGCTACATGACTTTCACGAGATGAAGACACAGGTTTGTTCCAGGGGCATCCCAACATGTCCAGCCCACCCAGCACAGAAGTTCTACCCAGTGGCTGGCCCAGTTGGTGCAGACCACTTTGCAGCAGGACTCAAAGCACAGCGTAGTGCACAGAATGTTTGCATTCTTGTTCACAGGAACACCTCTCTCCGAAGTCCAGAGGAAGTCCCACCATAATGGGAGAAGCTTTCCCTGATCCCTATGCAGTGCATAGCTGCACCACAGCATCAGTAATTCACACTTCTGTGCCACGCCATGTACACAGATAGATGAAAATGTGCTTCCAGCTTTCTTCTCTCTCCTGTAAGTGTTGCAGCAGGTCCCAACTGACCACCAGGCTGTGGAGGAGGTGTTTAGTTGTACAGTGGACTACTTTACAGAGACATGCATAGTGATTATTACTTCCAGTGACTCCATAAGCTTTTGAGTCAGTTTTCCATATATTTTTTTTATTCAGGCTGACATTTGGGATTTGTTCCCTGCACTGAATGTGATGACACTTTGCTAAATGTATTATTCTTTTCACCTGGCCATGGTTCCTTTCCAAACCAAACACATAACAGAAAGAATTTCAGCTTTATAGATTATTGCCTGACAAAACTGGGGTGGCTGTGAAAGGCAAATGGACGTCACAGCTGCTTTCTGTTTTAGATTTCTTGGTTAGGCTTTTATGTTGTTTTCTTTTTTTTCTTTTTTCTTTTCTTTTGGTTTAGATGCTTTCTGAAATGCTGAGCAAAATTGCATTATCTGTTGCACCACAGTACATATATTGTTGTTCCCACAGGTTTACTTATAACGTTCACAGCACCATTTATATTTTTCCTTTCCCCTGTTGTCATTTCTGTACAGATTTAGTACAGCAGAAACATGGCTTCCACTGGGAGCTACAGGTAGAGCAGTTCCAAAGTTCTCTATAATTGGTGTCTGCCATGGCTGCTCACAGTAAGTTATGTAAATCACAGCAAGGACCCACAACCCCTAAAGGCATGAATATTTTTTTCATTCAGTGCAGAGGATAACTAGAGAATCTTAGTAATAGTCCCCTCCACATCAGGGATCTCCTTACCAGGCAAAGTCAAGGTCTAGAAACTGGCCATGTCAATTCTGCAATTTAAATCCTGCTGTTAAAGATGGTTTGGTAGGTATTACAGTACGTCAAGGCGTTGTAGGCAATATTAATTTTTAAGATGTGTTTTCCCTTCATGGCCCTTGCGAATCCATCTGCTTCTGTTTACTCTCACTGCAGTAATTCCAACAAACCTCAGATTTGATTATCTATTTCTCTTTTTCTGTAACAACTCTTTAATTAAGGGGCTGACAGGGTTTCACTCTGAAAACTGAGAAATAATTCTTCTGATTTTCTATGCATTTTAGTTAAAATCTTGCCTACCAAGTGGTCAAATATGAGGTTACCATTAAATCTGTTTCCTTTAAAATAGTACAGCAAGTGTGAGAATTTTTAGCCTAAATTCAATAAGTCAACTTCTGTCTTCTTACCATTTTTATTTCTCCCACAAATCTTGCATTTATGGGTCATATACATCAGTTTATGCACTATCTATTACATAACTGAATGGATCCTTAAAACATTGTAATTGTCTACTTCTATTATTGAGGAAAGATTTCCTAAAATAAAATCACATTGTTCACATTTTCACTGGGATTAGAAAATATCCCAATGCCCTTTGGCAAGGCACAAGAGGTAAAAAAAAAATAAAAAAGGAGGATAAAAGTTTTTTAAAGCCAGTTCAAACTGATTCTTCTGTGGTTACCAGCAAGAATTCTGACAAAGAAAAATCTCCTTTGGGTTTGACTTTGCATATACCAACATCCTCAGACTGAATCGTAATCTAATCTAATAACTTTCCTTATTTTACCTCCACCCTTTTTCTTCTACCTACTCAAGAAAGTTAAGCTCAGAATCTGTATCTGGTTTTCACTTACAGCTGCTTTTCTCTTTTCTTTTCTTTTCTTTTCTTTTCTTTTCTTTTCTTTTCTTTTCTTTTCTTTTCTTTTCTTTTCTTTTCTTTTCTTTTCTTTTCTTTTCTTTTCTTTTCTTTTCTTTTCTTTTCTTCATTTTCAAGAATATCGAATAAATGCATACTACACACACACAGTAGACTGTTACATGTCCACACAGGCATAAATACACACATTCACTTTCAGGAAAGCACATGGGATCTTCATGGAAATTACATGTTTCTTAACAATATGATGCTGTGTACCTTAAGCTTGTTTTCCAACGCACCTAGTTTGTTCTGGGCTGTAACTCCTGAACTGTGTTACTTGCAGGTTCATGCAGTTTAAGTAGAGATACAATGATATGGCTGAAGCATCCCATTTTGAGGCAGCTGTCAGTTCATGGTGCCCCTTGAGGCTTTAAGGAAGCAGAAATACAATAGGAAAACAGACTCTCAGGAGGATCCTGGTGAGGAAATAAGGGTGACTTAAAGCATCCGCCTTTGAATGGCTCAGGCCCAGCACAGCTCCAAGTGTACAGAAGAGTATCAGCTACTGATGCAGCCCACGCTTACTGAATTATTTTTCTATCAATCTGCTACAAAAAGTGTGTACCCTTCCCTGTGTTTTCATTGCTCTACCAGACAGAGAGGTTGAAGAACAGAAAAGTTGGTGGCTGGTACAATCAGCTAGTACCAATTCGGTGGTTCAGTGGTTCAAATGCCTCTGTTCTCTATCATCTTGGAGGTAAACTTGAGCTATAATCATTCATGTGTCATGCTGAGCTGAGCTGGCTATCGGCAGAAACAGCATGCAATGGAAATCTTGCCCAGCCTTAATCAATGTGTCCTCATGGAACAAGAGATAGCTGTGTCTGGCAGACGGGCAACCACAGAAATCTCCTTCCTCTATGACATACGCTATCAAGCTTTTAGATTATAACTGTTACATATAATGATGTGAAAAAATATATTTCCACTTGAAAAATATTGTCCAGAAGGGCCAGCAAAATATATATAGGCCATGATTAATTTGTGCAGCTCTTGACCTTCACAGATTTTAGATAATATAAACCATTTATTCGCTTATTATTGATAAAACTTTTTAAAGCTCCTGCAGTCTCTCAAATGGCTTAAAAAGTTATGACAACTCTGACTATTTTACCTCAGTTAGCCAAAACTGAGCTATTGTAGTACAATTGTTACTCTCTCCTGAGGCCCCTGAACTCCAAATGTACAGGGTCTGGAATATTCACTCCCTACTGTAACATGAACACTACAAGGTAGAGCAAAGAACATCTATTTTTCCAAGTGATTCAGGATTACTAATTGCAGGTTAAATTTTGAATAGTTAGGACACAGTCCAAAGGTTTTCTGCAGGATGAAGTAATTTTTGTCTGGAAAAAATTATTGTGGAATGGGCAAAAAAAGAAATGAGTAGTATAAAAATGTTGCATCATTCTGGATTGTGTGAAATGAGTTGTGAAAATATGTGTTTGTGAAATATGTGTTTGATATGAAGAATCACAGTACATTAAAAATTAAAAAAAAAAAGGGGGTTTGTCGTGGGTTGTTCTTTTTCCCCAGAAAACTCTGGTATGCTTAACTTAAGTTACGGGAATTGTGTTTTCTACCTTCCTTTTATGGCCGTTTTTATAAAAGTTAGCTGGTACTCACAAAAAATTTTGGGACCGTTCAAAACTTTTCACAGTTAATTAGTAATGCATGTAGCAAAACACCCACCCTACCTCTGGGCCTTGGAGGTTGCCCTGGTTCACTTGTAACTGATTTATTTTTTAAGGTTGTCTGGCACATCTCCACCCCAGCTGCTTCCAAGAAATTTCAGCCCAGCGTCAGCTGGGAAAGATCAACTTCACATGCTGACATACAGAGGCAACCTTAGGAATACTGGGGCCTCCGGTGGGAGGTGTCAATGGGAATCTTTTTTCTTTTTGCTGATCCAGGGATACAGTATCTGCCACCATACAGGACTTTTTTTCCAGTATTTTCCTTCAAAGAACACTCGTTGATTACTACACTATGTTTTACCTCAGTCAGGAAAAGAAGTGCTATCTTTACTGGATTTGTGGCTTATTATGTAGGGCTGAATGGTGGATGGCTTTTGCAAACATCCAAAACCATTAATAATGGCATATGACCCACCAAAAAAACATGCTGTTTTACATACCGCTTAAATTTTACAGAATACAGAAGAGGCTAGAGAATGATTCTGACATCTTTCCTTATGTTTGAGTAATGGCTTACTCTGCAAATCTACTGCTGAAACTGATGGCCACGAATTTTTACCCTTTTCCAAAGGATACATGACTTTATATTTTTGTGATTATTTTTCTTCGGAACTTCCCTGAAGAAAATTTCCTACTATGCTCCCTCTTTTATTTCACTTCCTCTTAAGTTGCAAATTAATTATATCACTAGCCTTCTTCCCTATGCTTCCATCAGGTGCCTTTCTATCCATTTCCAAGAGCAACTGAACCAAGAGCATCTTACAATTTACACAAAATACTATTTGTAAAAAATGGTAATATCTAATTGAGTCCATTAGTAAAAAAAAGAAAGCATCTCTACTTTTAACATACAGCACCTGATTCTACTTAAATTCTAACACAGTCCACAAAGCTATTCACTGCAAGATATAGGCTGGCAGTGAGTTCCACCTCTGGGTTCACCTTTCCAAATTTGTGTAGAGAACTGAATGTTTGAAAGATTTTCATCAGTTAGTCATGCATTCAGTTTGATCCAAAGTTGAGGGGATCCAATGGGAAATTCCATGGTTCACTTTTTTTTCCAAACTTTAACAGCCTTTTTCTTCACATACATAGTTTTGGAAAAGCAATACAGAACCTATTTTTTTTTCAGAAGTGAAGGCAATAATAATAAAAAAAAGCAGAACCACAACTTGAGCATGATGAAGAAAACTGGGCATTGATTGAACATCAAACCTTTGATTAAAACAATATTCTTAGATTTTTTTTCCTCAGCTACATAAGCCACGCAAGATCCCTGCAGTTTAGCTATGCAACATTCCTCAGTTTAACTGCCACTGTATGTTCAGATGCTTATAGTGAGAGAATATTCCCAGCTCACACAGAGATAGACTGTATTTTGTTAGGATAGCAGACTTGTTATGTTCCATTCAGCTCAGGACCATTAAGCTTCTAGGTCTAGCGTTTGCTGTCTGCCACCAGGATTAATATCTTAGTATTTTCTTCCTAGTCTGTAGTTACATTTTTAGAATTAAATGATCATTCAGAAAGCTGGCTTCAGTTTATGAACTGTTAATCCTAAGAGAGATACAGAACATCAAAATGAAAAGAAATAATCAAAGTTATAATCATTAATGTTAACTTTACATGTAGAGTCCATTACTTGACACATAATGTTCACCCATTCCTGTTACAGTAATTTCACTCATCTATGAAAAGATTCTTTTCTATGGAGGACTCGGAGGATAACTTTGTGTTGTTTTGTGCTTTGTGAGAAGGTGGACTGAGAACTCTGGAGATAGAAATCTTGCTTGTATACCCCTGGCATATCAAGCACTGACAGGTGAAGAGAAATTGTCCCAACATTATCCCAGGCTGGATTTGGAGACTAAGTGATGGTTCAGCTGTTGTGCCCTTTCAATCTTTTTGTCTGTTATTAAAGACCATCAAGGAAGGACAGTAGTAGGATCAAAAGAAATGCTGGTTGGTCCATATAGACACCCATTCTTAGGGATCCTGGCAGGAGCTGCTACCTCCCTTCACACTCCTAAAGAAACATCTGGTGATGGAAGAAATTCCCAAGCAGTTTCACTGAGACCTGGCTAGCTGAGCTGATTGGAAAGCTCTTTCCCAAACAGAACATTTTCTTTGTAAATATAATTCCTTACTCAGGATTTTTTTATATAAATTTCATTTGCCATAACAAGCTTTTCTGTGTCTTGTCAGAAAAGCTCAAAGCCATGTTTATTCTTCATAAATTTTTTAAAAAGCTAATAATTGTCTAGTACTAATGCTAATAAGCATCACTACCAGCACTGCCTCTTATTATGCTGTCACCCCTCCTCTCCTTACATTTTATTTATCCTACCTGTACATTTTATTTTTTCCTATCATTTTAATTTTTATTCACCTAGAATTTGGCATACAGGTCCAAAGTTCAGGCAAATATAACAATCAGTTGAGGAATACTCACCAGACATGTATTCATGCACTCTTGTATCACCTGACATATGGTGAACAAGCTGATGAATGACTCAGGATTTAAATGGTAATTACCATTCATCATTATAATAGACTTGCTAATTCATAAATTCTTGGTAAGACAATTTTCTATAAAAAGGTTAATAATAAGAATGGAAAAGAAAGAAAAAATAGCCCAAGTGTGATAAAAAATGTAAAAGCTAGAATATCTTCACTGCCATATATCCCTTCTAATGATTGAGTAGTTTTGCACCAAAGTGCTTATTGAGGCAATACCACTCGCTGTACTGGAGCTCTGATGGAAACAAGGGTGGAGAGAAAAATCCAGAACCTACCTGCCCAAGAAGGAGTTTGAGGTATGTCAGAAAAAGACAAAGACAAAGGAACTAAGACAGCCATACATGGCAAAGGCAGGCAGGATCTCTCCCAGTCGTCTCCTAGTTTTATAGTACAATGTCAGGCTCTTAGAACTGCTCACGACATATTTGGTAGGGGAAAGAGTATTGGAATATTCCCGGGACTCGTAAGTGGTGCTGTGAGAAATGCAATGAGCCAATCATCGTACCTGGTATGTACTGGTCTTGCTTCCAATAGCCTCATTGACTATTCTACTGTTGCCAATTCCTGCCAGCAAAAGAAACATGAAGTTGTCTCTGTTTTCGTTAAAATTTTTAAAAAATGAAAAAAAGGAGAAAACCCCCAATTTTCTCATTTTATGGTCTTTTTCTGGGAGAACACTGTGATGTAATTGTAAATTAGAAAGAACACATACAGGCAACACTGGAATTCTATATATCCAGTGCTCAGTCCAGCAGTTATTTCCCCATCAGATAATGTACATAAATGCACACAAATGCAAATACTCATTCCACCTCTAATCCTCATGTGCCATATCTTTTTTTATCATAAAAGGCCAATATGGGAAAGATTGCCCAACCAAGACATGTAGTTTCTCTGTCTGCCTGCATAACCTTACTCCTTGCCTGAGCACCACAGATGTAGATGGTACCCTAAATTATGTAATGGAGATATTTTCTACTTCAGATGCATAAGATTAAGGAGGCCAAGGATGGGGAAAAGTTGCATCTGTTTGCAAGGAATTGAAGGACAAGGACAGGGAATAATAAAAGCAGTGTGTGGAAACTCAATGCCCTTTCCTCTCACTTCCCCATACTGTTGCTGTGCAGGTGAAACCTATGAGATATCCACATTCAGGGCACTGAAGTAGTCAAGTTTAAGTCCAGTTTTTCATCATTCTAGTCTGCTTTTGGTAGCATGCAGGGAAACTTGCCCTTTCAATCTGTTGTGTATTAGGCATCAGGGGGTTTGGACCAGTATCATGTATGCAGGAATACAGTGTATGGAAGTGAAAAAAAATCAATTTAAATCTATCGTGGACTACATAACACCATACTGGGATTACGAACAATAAATAAATTTACCACAATGTATTCCATGTTCAGAAAAGTTTATAATATGGATTAATCTTACTGACTGATATCCTGCAAAACAAACTCTTCTAGGAGCAGAATATGAAATTACTGCCAAGCCAGACTCTTTTGCATACATTTGCTTTTTCTCTTTCTCTTTTTCTCTCTTGTACACACACATTTTAAAAACTGATTTAAATTTAAAAATGGATGTTAAATCCTGACCTGCACCTCACTTTCAAAGTGTCCTTATATTTAGAAGAAAAACCTAAAACTTACTTCAAAACTTAGTTCAGTTGCACTGATCAGGCAGTGTGGAGATTATAAAAGACATAGTAAAAGGGTATCAATGACCTTCTTCTTCTTCTTAATTGCTTGACAGTATAGAATAGTAAATGTGTATAAAACAAAACTGAAAGGATAACTCCAAAATAAAACCAAACCAAACAAAAAAACAAGCAACCACTCCTACCAAAAAACCAACCCAATCAACCAACAAAAGAAACCAAGCCAAACCAAAAAACAGACAAAACCCCCAATTTAAAAGTAGAAGTAACAATTAAGGCACCTTTCTAAAGAACATAGGTTCAGGCCTACTATTAAGATGCAAGTACATTTCAGGCTAAATGCAAACTCTCAGAGCGCAGAGCATGTTTTCTTTGTTTCAAGAATAACCAGATTAATTTGCAGTGACAGTAAAAGTATTTTAAAACTGGATTTCAGAAAGAGAATACAAGCCTTTACATATCTGCATAACTTTTGTTCTAGTTTTGTGTATGCTGAACCAAAAGCTTAAAATATGCAGTATGAAATGCCATGGTTACCAAGTATCACTGCATTTTTTGTTTTCCGAAAAAAAATTGGTCAGCTTTTGGGTCAGCGGCAAAGGGGAGTTAAATTGGAACAGAATGAATCAAAATGCTTTTGCTCAGCCAACTACATAATCAAAGGATAAAGATTCCACTCAACAATTTAGTCTCCAACTTCCCTAACTAACCTTTTTTCTATAAATCAAAATATTTCATTTTATAGTTAAAAGTTAGTTTTAGCATTAGGAATAAGGAGGAGAACAGCACACAGATAGCCATAAGCCATATATACTGGTAAAGTCACACATCCTGTGACATCGCAGTAAGCACAACAGTAAAGCTCTGGTGGATTTTGAAATCACTGGGACAACATGGAAGTATATTTAGACTCAGTTTGCTTGCGTTGTACTTTTTGTAGCTTGTTATTATATGTAAAATACTTTTTATGATTTCTAGGAAGAATGTGTCCCTCTGCTGATCTGTATTTTGATATATTGGAAATCTCAGTTTATTGAATATTTTCTGTTGCTGAATGAGAGCATTATAAGGTTTTAGGCTTACATCACAATTTCAGGGCTGAGCTGCTATTGGTGAACAGTGGGATATAGAAATGATGAATTGACATTAGTACATAGGCCCACATGTTTGCCATTAGATGCTTGAAAATCTGCTTTGAAGTGACTCATTCACTAGTTTTACTGTTTTCAGGGTTAAATTCTAAAAGCGGCCAAATTTTTCCAGAGGTTGAACACTTGTAACTCATGAATTTACTACTAAACATTAGTTATTGAAGTTGATGGAAGATGAATGTAAAGGTTTGGCCTCAAAGTCTATGTTACTATTATGGAAATTTTGAGAAATTAATGTGAAATCGTGTGATCTTACAAATATTTTAGGTTTTATATCACAGCTTTTCCTATGCTTTCACTGTAGAATTGTATATTGCCTTTGATGGCTGCTTTTCTTTAACAGATGTATATTCTTCATAATAAGGTTTTCTACTTGTTGATATTTTGGAAGGGGAAATTAGCATAAGTATTCCTATCTGTAAAATAGTTCTTATATGCTCCATAGTGAGCAAATCAGTGTTTTGCCCTTTTTCGTAGCCTTCAGAAAATATTCTTTTTATGCCATTGTATAAAGCTGTAGTTATCTCACCTGTTGTGTGTGCAACCCTGCCCCCAAAGGGCTAACATAGAACAAGAAATGTTACACACAAGGTGAAGATGCTGACTGTAGGAACAGAAGAATTTCATGTGAGAGAGATGGGCCAGAGTACAAAAGGAAAAGTGTAGAAGAAGGGGGTACTCTGTGTCATAAATGACATGGTGAAAGAAAATACAGGACAATTGTTGACAACAATTCATATAATAAGAAATTAAAAGATCAAGTACAGATTTAAAAGAACAAAAGAAATGCTCTTTTATTTAATGCATAATTAAATCAAGGAACCCATGCCACAGGATATTGTGAAGACCAAAACTCTAACAAACCCATTTATAAGTCTAATAAATTCTGGAAATGAAGAACTATGGGAGTCTATTAGCCCTGGTGATGTGCTTACTGCTTTCTGCTCAGGGAAATCCCCTAACCACAAGTTGCAAGACACAGAAAAGATTCCCAAACCATCATCACTCCATCCGTTCCATGCTCATGGATTTTTTTTCCTAAGTCCCTGTCTAGTTATTTTCAGAGGCGAGATCCCAGATTGCATGGCTATTTATTCTGATGCATAGCAAATTTTATGCTCTATTCTCAAAGCTAGAACTTTATTTGATAGAAATACAGAAGACTTTTCTATCAAGATAGACTATATTACTTTGTACTCAGCATCTCGCAGGACAGTAGGATAGTGGGATAGTAGAAAAGTAGTTCTCTAGAGCCTCAGTATACTCCTACTACTGTAGAGATTAGTAAAGAATTCCTGTAGCGTTTACCTTTTTTTGCACTACTACATGATTACAATGAATTTGCTTCACAGCGGATATTACATAGAAATCAGTGTTCTTAACACTGTATCCAAATAAGCATTCTCTCTATCTACATACACACACACATGTTTTTGTTGAACCATACAAGTCACTATTCCAAGATAATATAATGGGAATTGAAATAAAAATATTCACTCAAGCTTTGTAGTTTTTTTGCATAACATCTGGCCTAAACATAATCTGTCCAAACTCCCACTCCCATTTATGGTGACTGTTCCTATGACAAGGACAAACTTTAAAGTCTGTCAAAAAACATTCATTCTGCTATGCATCTAATATGGCATAGTCTATCTAAATGTACTCATGCTTGTAAGCTAAACCAGGCTGACAGCACAGATCAGAGTGCTGGACCGTTATCATCTAGTCTGCTCACACTCTGTGGTCAACCACCACCCTCAGATGATGCATAGGCTCAGGAGGTTGTCTTTCAGAAGCAGTACCTGCCATGTGTTGTGTGGGCATACTGTTTGGGGAAGAAGAAAATTCAGACATGACATCCACTTTACCTTCAGAGCCCAATTGATCAGGTAAAGACTCTGCTTACTGTAGAGAGGTAGCATTCCAAGGTCTCATTACTTGAAAAATATTTATGTCTCTCTAGTTTTTGTAATTAGGCATTGACACCATACATACAGCCTTAGGAAAATTGTTTGTTTTATGTGGGCTGAATGTCATAGATGATTGTGGTGGTTCCTCTCAACTTTGATATCTGTTGGCTTCTGGTACTTCTATCTAGCATCTTTTTTACTGGCAGAGTCTTCTGTCTCTTTAAAGCATCAGTAGCACAAGGGAAAGAATGTGGAACATTTTGGGGCAACATAAGCATATGGTGTGGTGCAAGCTGCAGAATACAGCACTGTTTTTATTCCTGATGTTGGTCTTTTAGTCGGATGTGGCTGTTTAATGCTGATGTGTACATTTCTTGAGAACCACGATGAAGCCTTTTCCAAAAACTGTTGGCCCCACACCTTACTCAATCCACTGTGAAAGAAAGTATTTCTGGCTTTGAGATACTTGAGTTAACCATGAAAGTCCTTTCATTGCAATAAGGAACATTGGGTAGATCCAAACAGTCTCTGGCTGTGAATAAGGAACTATTTTCAAGCACACATTGATGATTTTTGAGATAGAAGTCTTCCTAAGGGGTTTTCTTCTTGCTCAAGGTCAGATGACTTTCACAGTAGTCACACCGTCTACAAGATTTACTATCAGTTATAAAAAGAGCTGTGAAATATAGGTTTATTCTTGATGTCTGGAAGTGGTCTTCATGTTGTAACTGGTCTATAAATAATAAAAGTAAATATCCATGCATGAATACTTCGAGGCATAATGCATGTACTAAACACACAGTATATGTACCATTAAGTATTTCAGAAATATCTAATATGTTCTGAAATATATATTCTGCTTTTTCCCTTCACTCCATAAACTGAGTAAATGTCTCCGTAGCCATGTGTCTGCTCTCAGGGTTTAGTCATGTGCTACCATAGCGTCTGCATGGGGAAACACAAAGGCATCCATTGCACAAGCCACCTGCTCTGTGGAACTATAGACATTGATAGCAGCATTTGTGGCTAGTTTACCATTACCTTCTCATCCTTTCTCTACCTTCTCATGCAGATTTGTCAGGGACTAACATGGGCTTCTTTAGCTTATTTAGCATGTCAGCAAGTAAAGTTGAGCCTTCATGGAAAAGGAAGAGGGAACAAACCACACTGAGAAAAACATTGGCCAAGCTTATGTTTCCCATGGATTAAGGAAGGAGCGGCCAAGTTAACCAAAGCTGTCAATGCAGCTCATGATGAGAAAGGATGCAGATGGAGGGAACGAACGCTCAAATGACTGCAGGGTTCCCTTTTGTCTTTCAGCACCAGAGTTCAGAGAAATGCTAGATGTACATGAAGATTTCAGGAGAGAAGACGGTTTGGAGACATGCTTGTCTTGGAAGATTGTGTATATAATTGTGGTTAACAAATTACACAGCAGTGAACTCACTTTAATACAAAAACATTCTTATTAATTTTTTTTCTTTTTCTGTGGTGATATCAAATATACATTGGTTATTCCCTTGTGATGTTTATCTGTAATGTATATTACCTGAGTTTGGCTGACAAAATGCTTCAGCAAATATTTCATCTCATTCCCGCACTGTCTGTCTTGCTTTTGACCATTGAGTTCATAGTACACATTGAATGATCAGCCTTGTGCTTAATCCATACACAGGTAAAGAGAAATTTCAAGATGAGCCTTAAGCAGAGAGGTGGTTCTTTGTGAAGTGGCTACACACTTCTGCATATGTTTGCAGGAGGCTCCCTTTTCAGTGAAAACAGATCAGGTATACGATGGCATCTTGTTGCATATTCATGCAGATCTCAGGGGTCTGTGTGTAAAGTCATGTTCTGCAAGGGTATCATCACAGCTTGAGGCCTTCAGCCTCATTCTCAAGAGTGCTGATTGTGCTTAGCGCCCATTCCCCAAACATAAAATTGCTGTTTTCTCCTTCTGAAGAAGGCCACCTCTTTGGGCTCCTGATAGCGTAGTGAATCTGAAGGAAAGAGGACCTCTTAACTGTTCAGAGAAGCTACATTGCATAAAGCTTTGTTTATATTTTCTTCAAAGAATCTATTTGTACCAAATTCTCCAGTGTTTCTTCAGGTGATTCATCATGTTTTACTCTCATGATGTCCAGAGAGTCAAAACTCCTATTCAGCCCAACTAAGTCAGTTCCACTCTGTCTCATGAAGCTCAAATGCTTTTCTTTGTCTTCTTGGAACATAAGGAACTGTACCTAGTGCTATACAATACTTTTATTCTGAAAGACTGTCCGAACAGCCATTTCAACACAGGAAGTATCTGATAACACAGCATCTGAAAATCAACCTGAATACAGTTTTAATTCAAAATACCTGGGAAACACAACAGTTGATAGTTGTTAATTATGAAGGACATGTGTATGATGATCTAACTTAGTGCAGATATTGCTGCAGTTATGTTGCAGTTCCAGTGATTTTCTCTTTCTTTTTTCTTTAATGAACTGCAAATCTTCCCACAAAAAAAGGTGTATGGGACCACTGACAACACAGTTAAATCTTCACTAACAGATACATAGTCTTTTTTTTAAAAAAAAAAAAATTAATAATTTCTGGAAAAGTAAATCTAATCTAATATTTCTTAGTTTTCTGCAATCTCACTCCCAAAGAACTCCAGAGACTTGCATGCATGATTTTATTGTCACCATATCCCCAGTACATCTTCTGATGGAAGGGAAACAAACAGCTGAGCAGATAGGCCTTCTGTGAAGAGCAAAGCACCTGTAACACAAAGAAATGAAAGCTATAAAAATTCAGCACCTTTGAAGACAAGCCTGTCTTTAAATGGTATGACTAACATCATCAAAGCCAGTTAAGTATGTAAGCATAGGTTTAAATTTAAGCTCTGAATATCTATAATAGCCTGGATTCTGAAGGCACTGTATCTGACTCCTGTTGGAGGCAAGGCAGCTCAGCTTCTGGGAACCTGCTGTTGTCTGAAATATGTCCAGTGCCTCAAGATAAGCACAACCTCAGGCATCTCCTTATGCAATAGCCACACCAAGACATTTACTAGCTAGGACAGAAGGCTATCTCATTTGGCCACATGTGATTGCTGGCCAGATGACATTACAACTTTTGTAGAGGCCTCAGAATGAGTCACACAGTTGTAAACAACAAGGAACAGCAGCTGTAAGACCAGAACTCTGCGCAATAGTACTGCCCCATAGACCATCGTGGTCATTTGGCCCAAATCCAACAACTGAAAACACGGAGTATATATGGAAGGAGAAAAGAAGGAAGACAAGTTTCTTTACACATTGCTGCAGGGCACTACAAAGTCTCTTGTGTGTCCTCTTCCGAGAGCAGTAAACTGAGCCCGCTCATGGAGACCTATTACAACCAGGGAAAGCTTCTGGAGCTCCTCAACATAAAATATACATAAACCCCCAGAAGCCTGCAATTTTACTTCAGAAAGTGGAAATAATTTTCCTGTGATGGTGCAGGTATAGGAATAAAATGTCCTGTGTATATTTTATGTTGCTGTATATTTTGAGAGAGATTTGAGGTCAGCCTCAAAGGAGGAATTTCTCTTATGAGTTAGGCCTGAATGATTTTACTTAAAATTATTAAACAAGAAATGAAAGAGAAAGCTGTTTCTCCAAAATCCAAGTTGTAAAATGTATTTGTTTTGGTTTGTTTTATTTTGGTTTTGTTTTTTTTTTTTCATTTTGTTTATTGTTCTTTTGGTATCCTATGTTCTTAAATGACTACAAGGATTTCAACAGAATTTCTAGTTTTGGTTCAATAAAATTTTAAAGAAGGTCTTTAGCAGTCAGTGCCAATCCAAACTTATTTCCTACTAAAGAGCAAACCCAAGGAATGCTTAACTTTTCTGGTTTAAATTCTTCATTAAAAAGTAAAAGTTTAAATTGGCTGGAAAACTGCTGTTTAAGCTGCTAGTATACCAACATCAGAGAAGGCCAAGTTCTAGCTCTTGGTGCTCTGCCAGGTACTGTACTGCATATAACCAAGCTAAAGACAGAAGCAAAGATAAAAAAAAAGATGTGGTGAGATAAGTTTTATTTAGCCTTCATTGCCTTAGTATATTTAATGTAAATGAATAAAAGTTTACTAAATATGTCTTGAGGCCATAACCAACACACTTTCAAAATTTGTTGATATTGCACTAAGTAGCAAGTCCAAAAAAATATGACATATAACAGTTTGGTCATATGATTGGCATACATTTCTGAAGAAATAGCCCTTTTAACATACTTAAAGATCTGCTTATGAGTAATGGACCTTTTTGCTCATGAGTGAAATAATTATGTACAGTATTACACCACTTAGCTCTCTTAAAAGTTATAGGATCAGGATCCTGATGTTGTAGTTTGGCATTTCAACTGTAAGAACTGAGTTTTCACATTTCGTATCTCAGCTGCTCTGGATCCTATCCACCTAAAACTTGGCAGGAAGGTTTGTCTGCCCATATGATTTTTTTAATAGTTTAAAATTAGTTAGGGCTTTTCTAGGTGTACAATAGCCAAGCATTAGTTTGGAACTAGTTATATTTTTTTTTCTTGAAAAAAAAGGTCTGTAATTATAAAATGATTGTGTTAAGTAAAGAAAAAGGGACAATCTCCTACTTGTCACTAGTTTTTGTAGACCGCTGCACTTTGGATTGTGAAGAAAATAAAACATGCTTTAACATACCCCAAGGACAAATCATGAAAATAAAATACTGGGCCTTGGGGCAAGTGAGTTCTCCAGCAGACTTTACTAGTTCCACTTTACCTAGGCAACCAGAGTGGTCAAAAGAAAACACTTAACAGAAATTCAGAAATTACTTTCTACTCTTGCACCACACTGTGTCAGTCTTGTTTTTTGCTGTGCCTGTGTAGATGCCATCTAGGAGGAGTGACAACCACTCCCAACGTGGTGTGGCCAGCGAGCCAGTGTTAACCATCAAAATTTCTCGTGAGTCACTGTACACTCTCATCATCAATCTTTTACATAAAGACCCTGTATAAATCCATCTAACTAGGAGCATTGGCTTCATGGTCCAGCACTACATTGCAAACTAGAGCCTGGGAAAACTAGGGCAAGTTTTGTTGTGGGCCTCTAGATGCTCATACAAAAAATTGTCTCTAACACCATCTGTTCTTGTGCCTCAGTAGTCAGACTGGGCTAATCTGAAATATTTTATATGATCATCAGTCCCTAGAGTGCCTGATAGTTTGCTGGTAGAATTAAAAAAAAGATCTTCAATTTGTTATTCAGCAGATAAATCCTGCAGATTTAGAACATAGGCATTTTTAATAGATTGGATTAAGGAGAGGATCCTAATCCAACTGAAGCTTATAATAGTACTTATAGTCAGAGATGTGCATATCACTGAATCTTTGATTCACTGTCTGAACTGAAAAAAATTGATAAGAAATGTATTACTTTAATCCAAATCTGAAACAATATACATTTCAATGTCTTCTGCAGCTTTGAAAACAGAAAAATACAAAATTCAATTTAAATCAGAAAATATTCAGCTTTGTTTAGAGAATTTTGAAAGCTTGCTTTACTAAATAAAAGCGTATTTAAGTTTGAAATGTCATTTAAAAATGAAAAAGTTAAAACACTGCAATTAGAATATGTCTAAGTAGATGTTTCAACTGGACAAATTCTTCCCCCTTACCCTCCAATCAAACAGTAAAAATCCAACATGATTTCGCAAATTCTTTTCATTAACTCATATCTACGTTATTTTATGATTTAAAAAAAATATTTTAACATCCCCGGATTTTATTCCTGTCTTCATGGATTTCCAGGCTTTTCCATGGACTTCATAGTTATGTACCAGCAATGAGCACCTTTTTGAAGAGTCCGTAACACTGCTAATTCATGGTTCCAAGTGCACAACAATATTCTCTCCTTACACGTGTTCATGCTGTCTAAAAATACATCGCAATTTTCTTTCCTTCTTCTACTGTATTTTACTCTGAGGTGCTTATGTTAAAAGAAAAGTTTGACTGGAAGAAAATAGGTTGAATGATCTGCCTGTTAGTGTGCCATCAAGGCTTCTTACCAAATTATCATCTGACAGAGATAGTCCTCTGGGCTGCCATCATGATGTTACCATGTTGCTGTTGCAGTTTTTTAACAGAATTAGAGCCAATACTGAAGTCTTACTCAAGACAGCATTACTACAATAATCTCAGTGGCATCATCTCTTTCCATAAGCACAATGTCTAAGCAATGTATTTAGTAGCATGGATGCATACTTCAATGTTGAAGTCCCTTTTACTTACCTATCTTGCGTTTAAAAGTCCTATAGTAGGAAACGAAGATCCCAACTAGAATGAAATTGTAATGCAATTGTCCAGTTCTGAACATCATGCAGCATACTAGAAACTCCCTCTGCTCCTGGGCTTAATGAAATTGGAACTTATTATATGGTTCAGCACAGTTTCTGGAAGACAACCAATAAGTTTGGGAGGTTTGCAGTTGAGGCAAGGGGCCTGTTTGCCAGGATTTTACTCTCTCTCAAAAAGCTAGCTGCAGGGCCAGATCTTTGCTTTTCATTGGCTATAAAACAGCTATGCTCATAGTATTTACTGGTGATGGCAGCCTGTGATAGAGCTATATCTTTCCCGCAATACTTTAACCAGAAAATATCCTATAATGACTGTAGATGTATACCCACTCAATGACGCTTTCCTGCGATATAATGCAGTATTCAAGAAGAGGCACTTGACTGCAGTAGTGCGTTTATATGTGGAAATCCACCTATTGAGTAAAAATCACAAACTACTTCTAGGTGATACTTTATGTGAAATCATAATATGAACATATCCTGGAATGAAAAAAAAGAAAAGATGTGTACCTGCATACAACTGCTTGTTCTATTTTTCAGGCTAACAGCTTAGCTCTAACATTTGTGCATTAGCTAAATAACATCTCAAGGGGAGCTGGAGATAGAACCTTGATGTCTCCTGATTGTATGTGTGTGAGTTTGTGCTCTCAGAGGATGGTCCTTAAAAAACTCCCTGCTGGAAGCTATTGTGCATATTGTAAAAGGACCGTTGCTAAGTGCCAATTGAGCTAGTACTGTATACTTGCCATTTTAAAAGAAGATTTCATACCACTTGATTATGTTAAATAGAAATGTTTGAAATTTAAACTGAATTGCATCAAAATGGCACAGTAGTTACATGTCTAAAGAGCTGCTGCTATTCTCTCTCATAACTAATGTCAATCCCTTCTGATAGATGGTTTTATCTGAAACTGTGACAGAGTATATTACAGGCAAAGTTTAGAGAGCCTTCATATAAATACGTAATAAATAAATAACACTGTAAAATCAGACCTGTGTTTGTATTAACAAGCAAGAACTCCTATTCAGTACTGTGCTTAGTCAAAAAGAGTTATAATTTTTTAAGGTCAGATGTTTATCTACAGCCTTTGGGTTGTGTTAAAGCATTAGAGGTTTACCTGTGTAGATGATGACTATTTAGGGGAACTCAGAGAATTCCAATATAATCTAGAGAATGCATTTAGTAGAAATAATGCAGAAATTACCCCAAGATCAACTTACCAAGGACACAAAGAAATAATAATATTAACAACAGCTAGTCAGCATGAGACTGTGACTGGAACCAGAAATTGAAGATCATTATTAGCGAGATGGGAGAGAAGAAATGAATGATACAGCACAAAAAGCTGGAAAATTTGTTTAATAAAGAAGGAGAAAAAGATGGCTGTCCACATCTGCAAATCTGGTATTTTTATGATCAGTAACTCATGACATTACAGAGAGGGGCAAAAATAATAAATTACTTTTTAAAAGCTAGTTCAAGATTTATGAATTTGAAAAGAAATTGGTAAGTATTTCTGAGGGAGGAAACAAAGGAAAATCTCAGAGATATCTAAGCTAATTTTACCATTTGCAAAACATACTCTTCTAAGTTTTCTTTCTGAATTTTTGGTTTTGCTTTCTTCTAAAAGAGACAAAATTCATATATGTATATATGTATGGGTGTATATACATATATATAGATAGATACATGTATTTATGTTTGCCACCAGACAAATCTGAGTGGAAAGGATTTTCTGGGTTTTTTTCAGGGGCTTTATATTTGAGGTCATCTGGAAATTGTAAAATTAAATTTTTCATTTAAGGAGTGAAGAGAAAAATAAATCATTTAAACAGTTCAAATAACACTCCAGCTTCTCCAGATAACACATTACGTGCACCAAATATGTTGTTACCAATTCTAGAATATTATTTCATCTTACATTGTGATGAAATGCTCAGTTGAACACTCCCCCTCCCATTCCCACCACAATCAATCAGGATTTACTCTTGGAAGGCAACAGATAATTTCCCTAACAAAAGACCTTTCATGCAATTTTACTCAGTCTCACATGATATCACCAGAATGAGATTGTTAATGGGTTGCGATGGAAATGATAACCTATGAGAAGTCCTCATATAGGCACCAGGCTCACATTGTGGTCAGCAAAACGTTGCACCACACACACTTACCTTCTAGTGCTTTTTTCAGCTTCCTAGAGGCTGTGCTGCACTCTTTGACATGTCTCTTCATCTGATGTTTATACTCCTGTTCTCAGGTTTGTTTTCTAGTAATGAAGCTGACCTACTGGCATATTCCTAGATAGGATCAAGGCCTCAGGGTGCCTATTCTGTTACAAAATTAAAATCTAATGTGCTGCACACAGCTCCATTTAGAATGTGTTGCAATGATATTCTTAATTTTTATTTATTACATATAGGCTCAATACCTTCAAGACTTCACTGTTAGGACCCTGCAGCAGTCTTAGTGTGAAATGCAACTTGAAATTTTCCCCTTACTTCGCTCTTGTTAAAGCACAAGATGTGTACTTTGAGTTAAATATTGCTTTTGACTGGAGTCTGGTGTGGTCAGCTCACCCATGGGGTGAAGAAAGAAGTGTGATGGCACTGGTGACAGTGCTGGAGCTGTTATTGTAGTGATTATGCAGCAGTACAAGTTACAATAAGTCTCTCCTCTAATCAGTTACTCCTAATATCTTGTTTTGTAACAGGATCCTTCTTATTCAAGCTGCCACTGTAACTAGTGTACCGAAGAACTCACAGGACCTCTTGCATGAACGACAAATGCCAAGCAAAAGTGTAAAGGGGTCTTCTGAGACACTAATTCGGCCCTGGATGCAGTGAATTACACCTTGCAGGAGAACTAACATTCCAGGATCAGACCAGTGCCTTTCTTTTTCTTTTCTTTTCTTTTTTTTCAATAAGAGCAATCTTCCCATGCCAGGAACAAATCTAAGTATGAAGGCTGTAGCTTTTTATGTCTTTACTCTTGGTTTCTGTTATTTTACCAAGTATTGAAGAAATTATTAACTTTGGCATTTTCTGAGTAATTCCTAGGCTATTCTTTTTGTTTCTTCTTTTCTATAGTTTACTTATTTAATTGATTTCTATATCCTATTCAATTGACAACATTGCTGATTTAATAAGTAAGCAAACTTTTCTTATGCTGGCAGTTAAGGGTCTTCATTTTTAAACTCCTTCAAAGCAGTTTATTCTCCAGTTTTCAAAATGTTCTCTTTTGAACATCTGACCCCTAGTTGCTTATTGTTTAAATAAAATATCTTCCTGCAGTTTCCATTTTCATGTTATTATGAGTAGAAAAAGGAGTAGTCGTTACGGTTATATTTGTGTCCACGAGAAATCAGCTGCAATATAACACTAGTCGTGTTATGAAAGTACAGTTAAACAATTATGACTGTGAAAAAAGCTCTTCCAGGAATGGAGCTAGATATGTCCCCAAAACTAATGTCCTTGACTAAGAGAGTTTGCAAAGTACTAAGTCTTAACTTCCACTATCACAAGCTCCTTTGCACTTATATTAATGTTTACAGCATAAATGCTGTATCTATAATAGTAAAAAAGTAAGTAGTGTGTAAGTATCACTGATGACTCATCATATAAGTGAATGAGAGAGCCAAAAACTAAGGAGTATGTACTACATGTGATGTGCCTACTATTACAACATTAATTTGTTCACTGAAATATTTTTAAATGTGTAGATTTAAAATAATAAAGAAAATCCTTTTTTACATTTTGCTTTGAATTTTTATGCTGAATTTTATTGAAACATACTTTTTAAAATCAGTCATTTTAGTATCCATTTTTATCAAATTATAATCTTTTACCACTTAATAATAGAGGAGCAGAAGCTTTTTAAGCACATAACAACTGTGACAATTTGATGGAATTCAGTTTGAGTAATAATTTTATCAAATAATATATTTCTTAAAAAATACCATTTATTAACACATTATCCACAATTTAGGCAGAATGGTAAAGCAAATGTCATTTTTAAACACATGACACACCTTTGCTGAAAGCGCAGCACAACATGTTATAGGAAGTGTTGGCATGCTTTGGAATATAAGATGACTCTATCAATAGATTATTAAGCCTACGTATGAGAGCCTAGTATTCCTGAGCTAAATACTACTTATTCACTTCTGTCTCTGCATTTCCATTGATTTTAATGAGTTTTCATGGGTTTAACTTAAGATGGGATATGATTTTCAGCACCTGGTGCATGAAGATACATTTGTCTGACATAGACTAAAGCATCCATAGGCTCCCAAAAAGCATGTTTTTCTCTCTTTGAAGAACTTCAGGTCTGATGCCCCAGGGAAAGTAAAGTTCTGGAGACAAGATCTGGCAGGTACTATTGCAAAAGCAGCCTCAGCGTGGATACTTTAAGGAAAGATCAGGGCAAATATTCAGAGGCATTCATTTGGCAATTGTAGATCTTCAGGTGAAGGATGGAAATAAAATTCCTTAAATAAAAGCTGTTCTGTGGAAAACAAAGCTCCTGCCTCCTACCAGCAACTGCAAAGTTCTGGTCTTAATAAAATTCTTCTGGTTCAGGAACCAGCCAGACTTCACTTGAGGCAATTTTAATTCCTTAAAGTGGTAGAAGAAAAGCCATTAGATCAGCTGAGTGATTTTCTATTGTGTTAATGAGAAAGGAAAAAAAATTGCCCAATGCAGCATGAGAGCTGCTGCAAGGGAGGGACAATTGTTTTGCCAGAAGAAGGGCAGAAAGCAGAAAAAGTAAGAAGAGAGGTGAGGACAAGGAGAGTGATCTCTCCATTCCTTTCAGCAGCAGCAGGCCAGTATTTCAGCTACCACCAACCTGTGGCTTTAGAGATCTAAACACTACCTTACCTCTGTTTTAAAGACCTGTATTAACAGAAGAATTCATAAAAAGCCACTTGTGTTTCTTCAGAGAATATTGTGCAAACAAGAAGCCTCCCACTTCAGATGACAGTCTGTCCTCCAAAGCAGCCAATTTAGCATCTGCTTGGGTTAGTCCATCTACCATTGGAACAAGTCCATTTCTTGCAAGGGTGAGATTAAGCCTTTTCACATGTAAGTGCTGACTTGTCAGAAAGCACTGGAAAATAATCTTCTTAAACATTTATTATTTTACCATCAAGGAATTCTACAGTTTGCTTAATCATAAAGGAAGGAATACATACAAGTGTAAAATATTTCACATTTGTAACTATACTTAACTGCAAATCCTAGGGCAGGCTTTCAGGAGGTAAATTCCTTCTTCAGATTAAAACTTGTCTTACATTAAGACAAGAAGTACTTGGTTTTCCAGTTTCTTTTACAAAGTTTGTATAAGCCTTTTGTATTCAGTGTTTTACCTGACCATCACGGATACCACTGCATGTAAGAAAATCATACTAATAATCAATTTACCTTGAAGAATTCCGACTTTTCTAAGACTTGAGATTAATTCCTGTATTTTGTTAATCTTTAAAAGATGTGTTCCATTACCATGTTATCAGTGTTCCATACACCTCTCCTGAATGATTTTCCTGCAATATTTTTGTTGTGAATGTTCTTAATATTTCACAAGTGGCCCATAAAATATTGCTGTCTCTTTAGAATTTACTGTGTTCGTTTCTTGCCTGTAAGTGCAGACAGAATATAATTCTTCTAGTGGTCTGTATGAATATTCATAAGTGACAAGTGCTCTGAGTTCTAAAATATTGGATTGGGGGGGTTGCAATTATTAGTTCAGAGCATCTCTCAGTTGTACCCTGGAATCAGAACATCTTTATTTCAGTGCAATAACAGAGGAAGAACACAAGATTACAATAGATTTTAACAAGAAGGAGATAACTTTGCATTATTTTTCATTCTTCTTTCAGTCTCCATCATGAAGATGGAGTCATGCTGTGACATTCTTCTCTGGGTATTGGAACATGAGAATGATATACTCGACTTTGAAAGTCTCAGATTTTGTAACATATAATAGTTGAGTTCTACTTTTTTCACCCCAGTATTTTGCATTTTGATAGGCAAGTGCCACTTCACCACTAAGGCCTTTCTGCTGACCTTTAACACAGTGGGTAGCTTTAGCAGTACAATTATCAGGATGGGTTATGGTGTCCTGGAGGAAGTCAGCATGCGCACATGTATGCACTGAGATATCAAGGAAGTAAGAAGCAGAGGAGCGCATAACAGGCAGGTGAAGTCATTTGATCACGACAAACCAGTCAAGCCAAATTCAATGTGATGGTTATGTCAGAAATTCTTGCTTAGCCTCCTTCATGCATTTGAGTGAAAACATAAGAGAGTAGAGACATTAGTAGTTACATTAGTAACCCCATTTTACTTTCTTTTCAACTACTACAGTTTCCGACACAGAAAGTTCTGCCTACCAGTCGAGTAACAGGAAATGAACAAACAGGAATCTGATTTACCCACGTGAAGTATATTGATTATAAATTTGACCTCTGGTTTCCAGTTTCACCACTGATCCTTACGCAGTTCTGAGGTCATTGTTTCCAAATGTGAGTGGCTAAAGCTATAAGTAGTAATATATAGCTTATATGATAAAAAAAATGCAGGATTTGTTCTTCAATAAGAAGAATATGTTTGCTATAATATGTTCAGCAAAGAAGATTCAATGTACAACACTGTAAGCAGAAGTAAAAGAGAGCCCACCCATTAAAAGTAAAGAAAATCAGGCATAAATGTTGCATCTACTGTAGCTTTTGCTGTTACATTTGTATAACTACTATTGGTGCTGAAGAACTACTCTCATTTTGTCTTGAACTTAAAATGTTTTCATGACAGAAGTATTCATGCTATGTGTTACTTTTGCCCTTACAAATATAATTAAAGAAGTTTGGAAGGGTTTTCTTTTCTTTTAATGAGTAGCACCCATTGGAAGTACACTTGGTACACCCTCTTTGCTCTTGCTTTCTTTACCTCCAGTGTTTCTCTTTCCTTCATTTGGTGGATGTTGTTGTCACACAGTTTGCCTTCCAAGGCTCCACACCCCCTCCATCTTCTTCCCATTCTCCCTTAAAGAAAATAAAGTGAAACAAAGCTCTGTTCATTATTTTTTCTTCCCAAGACAAGTTCATGTTTTTTCAACATACTGCAAGAGGACAGGGTATGCTGATTTTGCTGCTTAAATATTATTTTTCATCATTTCTGTGTTTATTATTACAAATGCGCTAAGAGACCTCCCAATGAGATCCTGTCTTCTCTCTCTACAATCCTTCCCTTAGGAATCTGAATGTTGCTAGCATCTCTTGGGTAAAATCCAGCCACTGTGTCCACATCAAGTCAAGCTGAATTTACTCCATGCCCTGCAGCTGTTCCATTGTCTCCTTATTACAACACAAGTTTCTGTTTGTTTTATTTATTTATCATTTCTAAGTACCTGGCTTTCTGGCAAAATGTTGCCAGCTGGAAGTTACATGAAAAATGTTTAGCACAGCTTTAACACATGCTCGAGAGTATGTGTACATGCATTTCATTCTTGGTAAATCAACATTTAGGGAGTATAAGGAAATAGGCTGTGAAATGCGATCAGCTTGTCCTGAGCCGCAGTGCTATTTAATAAAATCTCTAGCAAATTCAAATAGCAGAAACTCATCCAAGTCCTTAGTGCATACATTTGCTTCTCCCTGAACTATCGATATCAAAACAGTCTCTTAGGCAACTATGTCAATGAAAAATGAAGAAAAATAAATAGTAAAAATATGAATAGGTATTTCTGATGAATAACCATCATCCTTGACGGTGCTAAATCACATTTCTAATCTCTTTATTTTGAGCATTTATTAGCACTTACTTCCCTCAGTTAAACAAGAATGAAGTGCTATAAATAATGCTTATGCCTCTAGGAGCTTAAGCAGAGGGCCTTCTAGTTTTCTGTAGTGTTTCCCTCATTCAGAATTGACTAGTCAAATTGTCTGTTGACAGGGCATAAAATATCAAAATAAGGCAGAAAACTACTGATATCGTCATAAAATTCCTCTGGTTTTTGGGTATTGGGAGGTACTCCACTGTCTCACAGATTCCCTCATCATTGTTTGGTGCAACAAGAATTCCAATTTCAAGTTCTGCTTCTGTGTCCCCAAGTCAGTCCAACAGAGATGTCTCCCAGCACATTGGCCAAGCATATTAAGAGTACGTCTGTCTTCCTGGGAAATCATCCCTCGCATTTACATTGAATCCCCACCTGTGAACCATAACAAACACAGACTTTGGTACAGACCTCAATTTGAATATCTTTAGAGGCAGCTCTATATTTCATGCATCAATCAGTAAGACTTTTAAACAAACAGGAAAAATTTAGGTATAAATTTCTGGTGAATACCAGGTTCTTTTTACTATGAATTTCCAGCTAATTCTTCATGGGTTTTCTGGACTGTTAGGTGCAAAGCACTGATCTTGGATGATAATGAACTATGGTTTAGTTCTACTTCTGATATATCAGTGGGAAGAATAATTTCTAAGGCATTCCTCAAAAACAACACTGCCCGCCAGGATCCATTTGGACCAGAACATAGCTGATTATTTGTGACAGTTTGGTTCCTCGCTGCATATACAAAAGCTAAATAAAATATGAAACGTATATTATGGCATTCATTCTATGTATTTGATGTTAAAGGCCACTCGAGTCTGAAATAAATGTAGTATATATCTTTTTGCCGTCATCTTGATACAGTATGATGCATCACTTCTAATGAATTTATATCTACAATGATGGATTTTCCTCTTCCCTCTTTCCTCCTCCAGCATGCTTCACTACTGATTCTGATGGTTTAAGGGAAATTATGTTTGTGTAAGGGCATCATGGAACCAAACCGCTTGAATTTAGAAAGATCAAAACACGGAACATTTCAGAAATGTGTAAGTCAAAAAATGACTACTCTTTTCTTTTCTTCTCTTTTCTTTTCTTGAATACACACTTTCAACTAGCTAGTTATGTGTTGGTAAGCATGTGGTGAATGTTCACGGCAGTTAAAATCAATCTACTAAACAATTTATATAGATATGCATGACTAATCAACATAATCTTTATCTTACGTATCACTCCTGACTTTGTACTCTTGGGTTCAAGCCATCAGAAAGAGTAGGTTTGTGACATTTAAACCTTGAAACGTAATATAGATTGATAATGGCATTAAGTTGTGACAGCTTTCTGTTTTGAAACCATCTGTGAAAGGTGCCAGAGAAAGGATCCCTCTACAGATCCTGATCTTTTCCAGTGTAAGCCCATTTAAGACGTTACTCTGCACCAGGAACTGGAATAGCAACCCTCACCCATATCTTACATCAAGCTACTGAGCAAGTGTCTTTTGAAGAGTGCTCATTTCCATGCCTGCTTTCACGTTATATGGGACAAGTAGTACAATACTTATGGACCACCAGCTCTGTGTCTTTGAACATAAAAAGAAAGACAATTGTCTTATCTCCGCTTCAAGACATTTGTTTTTCCCAGCTGATCTGTGGAATAAAACTGAGGCCCTATGCTAAGAGTGTGTCGGGGGAGTTAGTGAACAAACCTGCTAAGTTTTTCTACCCTTTCCATTAATTTAACAGCAATGGTTGGTAGCAATGTAACACCTAGGTAATGATTACATAGATGATACCAAGGCAGAAATTTTCCTTCAGAACTAAAAAAGGCCTCAAAAATGTGGTTGGTAACCACAGAGGTTAATTTTGATTGAGTCAACAGCAAACTACAAGGAAAGTAAATCATGAAAACAAAATTCTCAGGAAGCATATTTCCTCTATGACAATTTTTTCTTTATGTAATA
>NC_091392.1:26687500-26697500 GCF_032191515.1 Phaenicophaeus curvirostris
GATACATATGTCATAGCAATTAAGGGAGCATTTACATTGTAGCCTTCTATTGTACACACTTCTAGGTCAAATGTAGTACATAAAACATGGAAGAGCATTTCATAAATTCCTGAGTTACAACAATACCATACATAGCCATTCCACAGCTGAGAAAGCAGCACAGCTCTAACAGGGTGAGGGGAATAACAGCACAGTTTTTGCTCTTGTGAGCTTTGTCAGTGTTGCTCCTTCACTGGCAATAGCGGAGGTCAGTGGTTTTGACCACTCAGTTCACATAATCTTACCTTAATCAAGTTTAAATGACAAACATGACAAATCTGTAGAGCGATTTAAAAAAAAGCACATATTCAGGTTAAATTAAGACCAGATTAATTAAAGTTGAATCATTGCTATGGGAAGTGTGCTTCTACAGAGTAAGGCAAACAAAATTTACATATTAACTACTAAAAATATGAATGACTTTAAACTTAAAAGACAGTATTTAAGGATATAAATAAGGAATAGCTATCTAATATAAGGCAGCTACAATTTTCTATTTTAAGAGTGCAGCATTCAGTAGATTTCAATGAATAATTATTTTCTGTTTCTCAGAACAGATTTTTGAATGTATTTATACAATTTTCGAGTGGAAGCTACAAACAGTAGTAAGTGCAGTAAATGATACTTTTCTCAAATTATCATTTGAACTAGATTTTCACTTTTATAACAGTCAGCTAATAAGCAATTACAGAATATGCTTTCTTCTTATAAATACTAAAAACTTTATTTCCTTGTTCCTTGCAAAGGTGTTGGAATCAATATTAAGTGCTCATTTAAAAGCACATACTGCCAAAATTGATGTTAAATGAAAGGAATTCCATGCATTAGACATTAAGCTTTAATGATAATTTAAGGGGGAAAACCAAACACTTTTATTGTGTTATTCATTAGAGAATTATTTCATTTTGTGTAGAATTATAACTATTGCCAATTAGACTGCTTGCGTTAAAAGACACTCTAGTCAGAATGTTCTCTGAATTACATTATTCACCTTATTCTTACTAATGAAAAGTTTAGATGACTGAATACAGAATTCAAAAATTCAAACTTTATGTATACTATCCTTTACTCATTTATATACACAATATGTATTTTTTTATGTTAACCAAAATGCATCATAGTCTACTTTTCTGATTAACATGTTGCAATTCAGTTTTGCTTCGACAGAGTACTGAAAGCAATTACATCTATTTTAACTGTAGAAACTCATCCCTCTGCCTCCTCCTTTCCTTCTTTCTTCATGTTTTTAAACGCTGTATTGACTTATGGTACTTAACTTGCTAAAATCATGCAGACCTACAAAGATACTAATTTATAGATTAAAACTGAAGCAAAAAACTTCTGACTTTTTAAATCTTTGATATTTAAATTGCATTTTTATATGTACAGAAATGGTTCAGCAACACCATTTTAAGTAATCCTTTAGTTCAACCTTTGTCTTTCTAGTCTAAACATTTTTTCTTTATTTCTCCAAAGTTTATCTGGACTTTTTCAATATGATGTATGTCAAGGAATCTGCCTAAGTTATAAAAGCAGGAAGGGAAAGTCTGCATCAGAGAGTATTTATATTGGCAAGAGCTGACAATTTTATAAAAGAAAAACAAACACAGAGGCTGTTCATTTCTGAAATGAAATCAGCTTCACTTCATTTCTCTCAGGAAAACATCATCATAGGAAATTATATAAATCAGTATTGATATCACTAAGCTTCAAACTAGAACAGACAAATGTACTCCACAGCACAGTAATTCTGTGGCTCCGAGTCAAGTTTACTGTTGTCTCGTTTCTACTAATCATCGTAAAAATTCCCTGTGAAATAATTATCCCTAAAACAATCAAGACAGTATATGTCTATAAAGGAGAGGATCGATTTAACAACAAACTCTAGATTTATCTGTATTGATTAGAGGGCATTCAGTGTAATTTTAGTGAATTATCTTTGGCTTTCATTTCCCAGTAGAAATTTTTCTTGTGATGATCAAAAGGTAAATTACAAACTACTACATGGTCTTTTGTGTGCTACCTGCATAACATCCAGCTCCTACTTTTCAAAGAAACATTTACCTAAGAAAGGGTTGGGTTTTTTTACATGATATCTTACTATAAAAATCATATGACTGAGTTTATGGCACTTACCTAAGAGCCTGATGTCATCTTCTCAATTCATTAACACAGAAATCAGGACTGCGCTAAAGAGTCTGTGCTAAAGGAACAAATCCAAGATCATCTTATGAGAATAGAATTACAAAGATTAAGAAAGTAATATGATTTTTCTTCTTAAACAGGAGTAATTTCAAAGGAGTTGTTAACACTTTCATCTCTGAAACTTTCTTACTGCCAAGAGAAGGAATTAAAGGAATCAGACAGATTCAAAGACAATTCAGTGTAGCTAGTCAAGTCTGACACCACTGCTAATACAATTTAATTGAGGACTAATTGGAACTTAGGCTAGTTATTTTGTCAACTGCACATTTATTAGTTCCAGTCATTTTTAATCCGATGTAGCAGTGATAAAGAGCCTAACTTACTTTGTTTAGTTAATAACATTAAGCCAGAAAGGATCACCTAGTCATTTCATGTTACCCAATACGCCGCTAATATAAACAATGTTTAATTACACTGACTACATGCTCCCATGAAATGACCAATTAGAACATTTGCTGATTCTAAATGTTTACTGTTAGAAACATTTCCACAGGCTTTCTGCAGGTTATATTCATAAATTCACCCCCACCTGGTAGGAAGCATAAGGGCAGAATACCTGAGGAAATAAGTTGGTTTTAAGCGGCACAAACGACACTTAAGTGCTCCGACACAGTGTACCGTGTTCCCACATGAAAAATATAACAAAACATAGTTCACTTTTTTGTATTCCCTAGGACTATTTAATATTGTGCATTTAACTTACTCTTCTTGCTGAATCAAGCAGATTACACCTCACATTCAAGTCTCATATGATAAAGGAGGCATGTGTTAGCATTTTAATATTTAGACCAACAAATTTAGAGTGATTTGTAATCGCTTTCAAAGCTGATGTGTTGACTGTGATCTGTAGCTGGCATGAATAATACCAGAAGTGTCTCTTATTTTTTTTTGCTACTTTACTGATGAGTCAATAACTGTCCCCCGAAAACGTCAGTACAGCACGTATCAACCTCTTATGAAGCGACATAATCTGACAGTGGTATTGACAGCAAGTGTGTTAAACTCAAATTAAAATCAAAATAGAAAAATACAATAAATGAGTACAATCTCTTCCTTGTCTAAACGAAAATTGCTGACTCTGTAAAAACTTCACATTTTCCAGCTCTCTTAAAGTAAATAACAGTTCATCAGTATGTGCATTGTCAGATCTAATTAACACGAAGTATTAGAAATACTGGAATCAGAGACACAGTTATCTGGACTACTTATATAAAAGAAATACATTTACAAGTGCTGCAACCAAAGCATATAATACAGTCAAATAAAAATTCAATACTGCAGAAGTATCTGAAAGTACTGGTGTTAACAATTGCTCTGCAGGTGTCTAAAATGCCTTGCTGACACACGTCTGTATTGTGTAAGGTCTCAATCCTTCTTCCACTTACAGAGTTCAAATGTTGCCACTCAGGTCAGTGGGACAGTGTCAGGTGCTTTTCTGTTCTCCTTAGACGATGCCTTAAACATTACTAACCTACATACAAAAAGTTTCTTCTTGGAATAAAAGGCTGCATGACAACCCACAGATCTGACCACTAGAATTGTTTGAGGCAATCAAAATGCAGCTCAAAGACCACATCATGTAAATAATTACCATTTGATGAAAGCAAAATTAACAAATGTTCTTTTAAATTAAGTGGTATATATGCAACACGCGCTACATTGTCTTATCCAGGATATTTAAAAATTAAATATATTATAAACTTTGTCTTACTGTAATTAGATTAGTAAAAGAGAGTAATTAAAAGACTCTTACACTTTTTCTAAAAGCAAGAAATCATGAAACTATCCAAAAAAGAATCAAAGCTTTTATATAAAAAATCGTTCTTTGAGCTGAATTGCAATATATCAATAACAATGTTATTGTTCAATAGGTAATAATTGTCTTCATATAAACTGAAAATATTGTTTGGGGTGATTAATATACAATGCTGCATTATGCATTGGGAACGTCAATGCATAATTTTTAGTTCTAATGTTATTATGTAATTGAGAGAACATGTTCATTTGCCCTAATAACTGCTAAGATGCACTTAATAAGATGAAATGTAATAATACTTGTAATTTAATCTATTCATGGAAGTAATTTTAAAAGTCTACCATTCTCCTTAATGTGGATAACATTCATAATTTATAAAGTGTTGTGATGCAGAATTGACAATGCCATTGTTTTTTTACACTTTGAGATGATTCTGCAGCCTTCATTATCTGCATACCAACCTCAGGATTATCAAGGGCAAACAAAAGATAATTAACACCAGAAACAGGCAAATGCAGGAGCTACTGAGTAAGGTTTTTCATTTAATGCAGAACCTTTGAAAACTGAGAAATGGAATAACTATTCAAAATCATTTTTTCCCCATAAAACTATTCCAATGTTTTCTTTTCTGCGTTTTAAATGTCATTTTTTTTTGCTATAAAACTATACTGGCATGTTCAACCTCAGATACATCCAGTAAATGAATGTGTTAAGACAAGTATTTTTTCAAAGTACTGAATGTTAATTTTCTGCCTTTTATTTTTTTTTTTTTGCCTAGAACAGCAGATAGGTAACTATGATATACCTTCAAATTCTATTGTTTCACTTGCACATAGTACGTCTGTAAAATAAGTTACTTAACTTCTTCATGCCTTATTGTACCACGCTGTAAGATAGTGATGAAAACATCTACTACACAAATGTGACTGATAGATAAAGGGTTTTTTTATATGTTAATACCTTGGAGGAAAAAGCGTGTAAGACTGCTTATGGCATTTTTATATATACTTTTATATATACTTACGGGAGGACAATAAAGGTTTACTAAATGCTGTTATAGGTCCAAAGCAGCATATTTCAACCAGTGAGACTCACTGAAACTTTTTTTTTTCACAAGAAATCCTGACTATGATTCTGCATTGCATTCTAAAAGGTTTGCCATATATATCTAACCATTTCAGAAATTAATCAGTGAAGATCTTCTACAAAGAGACCCTTCTGAATGCAAGGCAAAGAAGCATTGTATCATTACACCCTTACCTGTGAATGAACATCTTTCTATAAATGATCCAGGCAAAGTCATTTTACAAATGGGAATATAGGACAGTGACATTCAATTTTGCAGTTTACAGATGTTGATGGCAGTTCAACTCCCCGCCCCTTACTTACATAAGAAATTCTTATTGCAGGGGAATATCATTATTAGCCTATGAGCTATCCCATATAGATTGTATGATTTATGTTTAAAAGGCATGCTATATTACCTTCACTTTTCACATTTTAAAACTGAAAAGGCCTGATAAGTTGCTGATCCAAAAATTATACGCTAACAGTAGAAGCTTGCTTTCAGTCCAACGCAATGGACTGACAACACTCTACACAGGGCTAAGGGTTAGAACATTAAGATTCAAGTTGCAAGCCAACTTGATGAGTTCTCTTGTTCTCTTCCAGAAAATATGATGACATTAATACCTGCAGTGGTACCTTCACTATCAGGTTATCCTCATTTTAACTTCCCTAACCTTTTTCCTCTGGTCCTGACCCACAATGGACAGTGAAAGGCATCAGGAGGTAAGCATGACAGGGAAGCCTTCATAAGACAGGCCATGCACCGAACACACAGCCCCTCAGCTGAACTCCAGCAGCAAGGAGAGACTGAGGCCATGGGCCAGAGCTCTTGCCATGTCCTTGGTCCAGTTCTTACAGCCAGCCAAGCTAAAATATTCAAGTGCATTTTAGGCAACAGTGTGTTTGATGGTAAGTTCAATTTAAGTCAACGATGTCTTCAGTTCTGCGGTATCCTGGGGTGTGCTAAGTACAGTGGAGCCAACTCATCAAAAGATTGTCCTAATATGCTCAGCATAGACGTGGTCTTGCCTAGAGTACTGTGTGCAGTTTTGGGCTCCACAGTGTAAGAAGGATATGAATACATTATAATGCATCCAAAGGCTGGCAACAAAGAGGGTAAAAGGACTAGAGTTCATGACTTATGAGGAGAGGCTGAGGATACTTGGTTTATTCAGCTTAGAGACAAGGAGGCTGAAGGGTGACCTCTTTGGTGTCTACAAATTCTTCATGAGGGAGAGTGGAGAGGAAGCTGTTGATATTTTCTTACTCATGTCCAGTGAGGGAATGGCTTAAACCTGCATCAGGGAAAATTCAGATTGGATATTAGGAAGAAGTTCTTCACTGAGAGGTTGATCAAGCACTAGAACAAGCTCTCAAGGGAAGCAGTCATGACCCCAAGCCTACTGGTGATCAAGAAATATTTGAACAATGCTCAACAATGCGGTTAATTTTTTTGCATGTATGTGTAAGCGGTTTAACTTTTAGGTTGTTGCATGTGGAGACAAAAGTTGGACCAATGATGGTCTTGGGTCCCTTACAACTCAGTATACTCCATGAATCTAAGGCACTGAGCTGCCATTCCATGCATATTCAGTTTCTAGACACTTCTGAAAAATAGAGCTCCAAACTCTTCCCACCCTCAGCTGAGAAGCTTGGGAATTTGGGAAGACCTAAAAATCAAGGTGCTATGGGGACCTAAAAATTAAATTCTTTGTTTTTTAAGGACCTTAGCTTCAATTCTGCAAATATTTATGTAAAAGCTTTTAAATCTAAAGTCCTTAAAAAGAAAAGATACCACGCCCCTTTGATGTAAACGAGAATGACAGTCTCACATAATTTTATCTGTTTAAAGCCCCCTGTTCTTTCATTTATTCCATCTTCTATTTAACTCCCCTTCCTCTGAAGGAAGAAAAGGCATACTCTCTACTATCTGTCAGCTTGCTGTAAATACATGTTATAGAGTACAGTACCTACTTTATTTATGCACAGGAAAACACAATCAAAGTTGATGCAGCTTGGTTACCAGGTGACACAGAAAAAAAGAACACCATGCCAGTGCTACTGGATAACTGAAGCCTCCATAATGACCACCATCCCCCATAAATCCACCCCTGCCTCCTGAAACAGGAGAGGTGATCCCTGTTTAGAAAGTCCAGAGGGCATACACAAGTAGAGTAGATAATGTAGAGCTTCTCCACTAGAGAGACACTTCAGTAAAGCCTTGCTTCCACACATTATCCTTTGAAATAATAATAACAATAATGAAACCTATTTGCTAATCTTCACACGTATAATGAGATTTTTCTTCTCAAAGGTTTTCTCTAGAGCTGTTCTGCACAATCTTCTGAACATCATTTAAGCATCTGTGGTGTTCATGGGGTTTTTTTAAGGGCTTGCTGTAGACTAGGATTTTCAGAAATCTGTAGTAAATAAGGAGGAATACTTAATGCTTAGCAGTCACAGCTAAATAGCCCAAATAGCATACACTCTTCATATTTGCATATATTTTACACTGTATTTAACATTATAACTTTGCTATGTAGTTGCATTTTTAAGCATTTTTTTTTTACCAGGAGACACATTTTGGAAATGTAGATGGTTCTTTATGGAACGATGCAGTAGCTAAATGTTAAAAGGTGCAACAATATTTGGTCCTCAGTCTCTGGGCAAAACACCCGTCTGTGTCAATGGGAATTTTTTTATGAACTGGGAACTACTGATAATTATATAATAAAATGCAGCTATTAAAAAGTGCTTTAGCAACTGAACACTAGTATGATAGCAAGTTTGTGCACGTGCAAGAGCTGAAATTTATCATAATTTGGAAACTTAATAGATTACATTACTGGAACTAAGGCACTACTTTTGTTTTGCCTAATAACCCTTATAAGAGAATATAAACTACCTTTTCAGCCACTTTGTCCCTGTCACTTCATGTAACCTACCAGTCTGGTGAACTGCTTGAGCCATATAGAGACTCATATGCTTTGATCTATGCTACAATTTGAAGTGGGTTAAATTCCTTTCTGCAAATACACATATATTTAGAGCTTTATGATACATAATCATAAGAGACCTATAAGCATTTTACTGTGACAGTTGGCCGGTTCCAAAACAGCAGACCCTATATAGTAAAGATCTCAGTGACAAAGAGCTTTGTCAGAGCAAAAGAGGCATCTGCAACCAGACACTGTCTGCAGAAAGGACTACTTTCAGCCCATATACAAAGGAAAATGAGGTCTCTTTAGGCTTACATGCTCAGTAAGTTTTCTAGAACTCCAGGAAGAAGGCGGAGAAAGGTAGAGGATATTGACACTAAGTCCCTAAGATATAAAATAAACAAAATAAAATTTACCAAATGGGCTAGACATATAACATATTGGATATAGGTTGCTTTTTCTCCCCTGCAGGCACATTTATGAAAATGCGTGTACCACAAACATGTGCACTCACAAATTTGTTGCCTGAGGATGAATTAATAGTAGACAATAAGTGTTTCACAAAGAACTGACTTTGCACATTGAAACACAGCAGTCTAGTGTTGAACCAAGAAATAACTCTCTGTTTCAAGGTAGGCTAAGTGTGCTAAGGAAGGACCAAATCCCAACATTACTTCCTATGCTTCACCTTTTGTTTACAGTGACCAGAAGGATGAATAGCACTACAGAAGTCGTACTTGACACCTGCAGAATTCTGACAAGGTGGAAATGTTTGGAGGTTTTGTGCCTTTGGGGCCTAGAGATGCCATGAGTGCTTTTGTGGCTAGACACTTGCTGCATGCTATGTTGTGCCTGCTTCAGATACCCTTCAGATTCTACTTTCCATTTTAGTTTGAAGATCCCTCCTGGAACACATTTGAAGTACAAGGTCAGCTTCCATATATGGTCCTCCTTGTGCTGTGATTAACAATTTATCAAAATCAGAAAAAAAGACATTTTTTCTTTGATTTTCCTGAATGAGGTTATGCTTCTGGTTCTTCAGTGGCAGGACTTAGTGCCTGAGTAATTGTACCATGCCAGATTTCCAAAACTGCCTACTCAATGACCATAACTGCCCAATATATGCAGAAACTGTAGGAACAAAGAGGTGGGTAGGTAATCTGCGTCTGTGTGCAATTACAGTAGCAATTGTTCGTACATGTTGCATGAATGTAGTTTTACGTATGCAGTTATGGAAATCAAAGCCTAAGCTTGTACTGAGAAATGTGGATATCTCCCTAACTGAAAGTAATGCCAGCTCTACTCTCCACTTCCAACTGACTGAAGAGCTTTTAAACCTCTTTGACTACATTGATTCTTCTAGCTGTCCATGCACACTGTGTCTTACAATATTATTCAATTGATCTACAGTTGCAAGGGCCAAAGTGGATCTCCAGAGAGAGGGAGAATAATTGCCCAAATTTATGAGTCATGTCAGATAAATGTCTACAACTCACAGAGAACTCTTCTGAATGGAGTTGGAGATAGGAGTAATCTGGAACTCTTTTGAGTGTCTCATTGATGTGAGAATAGACTGAAGATGCCCTTGTTTGGTGGTCCAATTGTTCAGTGAACACACACTGTCGAAGTTCCTGAAGCATATCCATTAATCTGTGTGCTACATGCTGAATAAAAGGATGAAAAATGCTTGATTCAAACCACAAAATGATTTATTTGAGATACAGCTGGGGTTTTTTTTTTGAATCAGCAGTGGTTTGCTAGAACATATTTTGTGTCCAGAAATTCTCAATCAACACTTTTGTGGGATTTTTTTTCTTTTGTATGCATTTTAGGCTGCCATCTGAAAGTGAATTTCAAGTCTGCATAATGTTGCTACTAGTTCTGCTCTGAGTCTATCAAGTAAGGAAAGCTATACCATAGCCTTAACATTGCCTGTGGACTTAAAACAAAGTTTAACCATGGAAAAATACAGTTTGCTTGCCCCAGACATAAT
>NC_091392.1:27045000-27085000 GCF_032191515.1 Phaenicophaeus curvirostris
CAAAATATGTACTTAAATGTACAGGGACACAGTACTACACAGCAAGCAGTACTGTGGTTTGGAAAATCAGGAAATTAATTGCCATTTAAAATGATAACATATTTTAAACTGTTGCATTAAAAAAAAAAGCTTTACAATACAAAACAATGGAACTTGTGTCTGAAATACATAACCAATACAAAATAGGAGATAGTAACAGCATGAGACATACTTCCTTCCTTGATAAGGAATTTTGTAAAGGTCAGTATGACAAGTTCTGAAGTTTTAATATGTACTTTGTCAATTTTATAAGAACATCTGCGTATACACATTCACAGATGCATGGGTTAACAAGGAAAAAAATGGAATTAATCCATATGGATTCAATTCTGAATTTGATAACTACAGGATGTGATGCAAAGTAAGGATCAACTATCTCTAAATTCTTGCGAAAACTACTTTATTCAATGCCTTATTAGCACCTTTATTCCAGTGTCATTTTTCTAAGTATTTCTAGCATAAATATCTACACTTTGCCCTGAATTCAAGCAGAATAGCTTTAATTTTCATTGTTAGAAGAATAAATTAAAAAAAATTAATAGAATTTACAAACCCAAATAAAAATACAAGAGCCAACTATTCTCCTGGCTGATGTAGACATAAATACGCAAAACTCTTAATTTACAAAATGAAATAAGGTAAAACCATGACTCACATTACACAGGTACTGCCTCACAAATGGAGTATACAAAATATACTAAACAAATACTTAGCAGTCAGCTACAACATGACTTCCTTATAGCTAGAATACAAAATAAAGATTACTATCCAAGGATTACTGGATTACTATCTGGGTTAGCATCCAACATGCTGCTACACGGTAACTGATAAAATAATAAAGAACAAGACATACTGCTTGATTCTCTTTGCAAAGTTAACCCTGCTATAAAGATTAAAAATGGAAATTGAGCCTGATCTCTTACATCTTACTGTTGAAATATTTCTAGTAGACACTTGAGGATCAGAGTCATAGAATCATGGAACCATAGAATCATAGAATAGTTTGGGTTTGAAGGGACCTTAAAGATCATCTAGTTCCAAGTCCCCTGCCATGGGCAGGGACATCCCACTAGATCAGGTTACCCAAGGCCCCATCCAACCTGGCCTTGAACACTCCCAGGGATGGGGCAGCCACAGCTTCCCTGGGCAACCTGTACCAGTGCCTTACCACTTTCATAGTGAAGAAATTCTTCCTAATGTCTAGTCTAAAAACTGCCTCTTTCCAGTCTATACCCATTCCCTCTCATCCTATCACCACAAGCCTTTATGAATAGCCCCTTTCCAGCTTTCCTGTACTGGAAAGGTCTTTTTGGAGCCTTCTCCAGGCTGAACAACCCCAACTCTCTCAGCCTATCCTCGTATGGAAGATGATCCAGCCCTCACATCATCTTTGTAACCCTCCCCTGGATCTGTTCCGATAGCTTCATATCCTTCTTATGTTGAGGATTCCAGAACTGGACACAATACTCCAGATGAGGTCTCACAAGTGAGGAATAGAGGGGCAGAATCACCTTCCTTGACCTGCTGTCCACGTTTCTTTTGATGCAGCCCAGGATACTGTTGGCCTTCTGGGCTGCTAGGACACATTGCCAGCTCATGTCGAGCTTCTCATCAACCAGCACTCCAAGTCCTTCTCTGCAGGGCAGCTGTCAATCGCATCATCCCCCATCATGCACTGAAATCGGGGATTGCCTCGACCCAGGTGTAGGACTTTGCCCTTGGCCTTGTTGAACCTCATGAGGTTCTCACAGGCCCACTTCTCCAGTCTGTCCAGGTCCCTCTGGATGACATCCCACCCTTTTGCTGTGACAACTACACCACTCAGCTTGGTGTCATCTGCAGACTTGCTCAGGGTGCACTCAATCTCACTGTCAATATAATTGATGAAGATATTAAACAGCACTGGTCCCAGTATGGACCCCTGATGGACACCACTTGTCACAGATCTCCATCTACACTTTGAGCCTTTGACTATTACTCTCTGAATACAACCATCCAACCAGTTTCTTACCCACCGTACCATCCACCCACCAAATCCATACCTCTCCAATTTAGAGAGAAGGATATTGTGGGGGACCGTGTCAAAGGTTTTACAGAAGTCTAGCTAGATCACATCTGTCAGAATACCCCAAGGTGAGCTGAGGTCACACAGTATCTACCTCAGCACAGAATTTACTGAATTTGAATACAACTATTAGGACCCACTAGCAACAAGGTGCTTCAGTGTTCATCTAATTTTAACTATATTTGTTCTTATTTGTATGGGAAATATGTTGTAAGGGAAATATGTTGTAAGGGAATGAGAGGTCATTTTGAAATTACTTTTACCATTGAAAAACATTTGAACAGTGTGTTGTGAAAGGAGAAAACCCATTCATCCTTTTTAAGGTAATACAAGTAATTGTGTGCCTTGAGATTTAATTGACCTTTGATAAGGTTAGGTTTTCTACTCAGTATCTTTTTTCAAACATTTTCAAGTGCTGAAGAGAACTTCCGAGCTCCATTTCGGCTTCAAATTTCAGAAATTTTCTTCAAAATTGTAAGTGACTAAGTTTTCAATGGAAATCTTCAATGTTTTTAATCCTGATATAATGCCATGTTAATTGTTTCCAAAGGCGGTAACACTATTATTACAATATTCTGCCCCCTATGTTGCTCTCAGTCACATTTTATGCACCAGTATACTTAGCATATTCCTTCATCTGTTGTGTCCCTCAAGGGCCTGTACTGGGACCAACACTATTTAGTATCTTAATCAGTGACATGGGATTGTCAGTGGGATTGAGCCACTGTCAGTGGGATTGAGCGCATCCACAGCAAGTTTGCATACAACAACAAGCTGAGCGGTCCAGTTGATTCACTGGATGGAAGGGATGCCATCCAAGGGAACCTTGACATGCCTAAGGAATGGGCCCACATGAAACTCATGAAGTTTAATAAAGGCTAAGCATGAGATCCTGTACCTGGGCCAGCGTAATCCCCTGTATCAATACAAAATGAAGGATGAAGGGATTGAGAGCAGCCCTATAGAGAAGGACCTAAGGATACTGGCAGATGGGAAATTGGACACGAGCCAGCAATATGCCCCCGTCACGCAGAAAGCAAATTATATCCTGAGCTGCATAAAAAGTAGCACTTCCAAAAGGCCGAGGGAGGTGATTCTCCCTCTCTGCTCTGCTCTCATGAGATCTTACCTGGAGTATTGCATCCAGCTCTGGGGCCTGAGACAGACATGGACTGATGGCAGCAGGTCCAGCAGGCTACAAAAATGGTTGGAGGGCTGGAACACCTCTTCCTATGAAGAAAGGCTGAGATAGAAAGGATTTTTCAGCCTGGAGAAAAGAAGGTTCTGGGAAGACCTTATTGTAGCCTTTTCTTACTTAAAGGAGGTTTATAAGAAAGACGGAAAAATGTTATTAAGGCCTGTAGTGACAGAACATGGGACATTTTGAAACTTGAGGAAAGTAGGTTCAGACTGGGCATAAAGAAAGAAGTATTTTATTATGAGGGTGGCGAGAGACTGGAACAGGTTGCCCAGAGAAGTTGTGGATGCCCCAGCATTGGAAGTGTTCGAAGTTAGGCCAGATCAGGCTTTCAGCAACCTGATCTAATGAAGGAGATCCCTCTCCACAACATAGAGGTTGGACTAAATGATCCGTAAAGGTCCCATCCAACCCAAACTATTATATGATTCATTGTTATGCTTTCCTTTCCATGCTTAAAAAATTCTGAATTCTGTTTTTTATTAACAAATGAGTTCAGTTCCTTTGGGGGAGGGGAGTGGGAGGTTTTCAGGTCATTTTTATTACATTTCTGTAGTTGGAGTGTAGCCACTGTAACCATTACACACCACGATACTAGTTCCTCTTGCACTGTAATTTTTTAGTATTAAGGACCTCTTATTTTTGCAAGAACAGATAAAAGATTATATTGATGACTAATCTTTGGAAGAACTAATAGCTTAGAAGACTAATCAGGATAGGAAACTTCCATTTTTGTCAACTACACTGTCTTCCAGATCACAAATAAATCAAGACTGAAATCAAATACTCCAACTGTCCATGGAAAAATAAATTTCATAGGCTTTTCTGCCAGCAGCTTAGGAACTCGTAGAAAACACTGCCATACAAACAACTCCTTCTGGATGTATGAGCACAAGAAATAAGACATAGGCTCTTGAAACTAACATTTCTTTCAAGAGATTATTTTTTGAAATCACAGGTTGAAAAGCAAAATTGACACACGTTGGTTAGAGATGTAAAGGATCTTACATTTATGGTGTTATATGTATGTGCTGAAGGGGAAGCAACTATACAAAACACATAGGAAAATAAAAACTTTCTTTTCTTTTCCATAACCAAAACAAGATGTGTACACCCATCTTTTAAAATGCTCAATATATTCTTATCTTGAAGACTTTCAGTATAGTGTAAAATACTCCAAGATATTTATTGTACATAGAAAGCAAAATATTGAGACTGGTATTTGTATGTAACTAATATGAAAATATTTATATGTGTGTGTTTCAATAGACAGATATATATTTAAATATATTTTTTGGCAAAACTCTACAATACTATTTGGTTATACAATTGGAGCAGTGTATTAAGGACAAATTCACATGTGAAGTGTTGAGTATTTAAACATAAATTCTGAAGAAATATTTATTAATAACCATGCTACTCATATAAATCCTAATGTCGGGTAACAGATTAGTGATTTCTGACTTCTGATCAAAACTTATATACTACATAATAGGAATGCGTATTTTGATAAAGATTAGTTTGGTTCCTTAATGGACCAGTCCCAGGTTTAGAACTAGACAGTATGTTTTTATTGGTGACATAGAAGATTGAACTTCACAGATATCAACAAAATGGGAGATAATGTAAGCATATTGGTGAAGATGATGAAATTTCAAAAATGTGGCAACTTGAGCAAATTCAGGTAGAGGTTTCGAACAAACAGACAGTAGGCACTAGATCAGCTTGCTTAGAAAGCTTTGGAGTCCCTATCTTTGTGGGCCTTTATGAAGAGGTTTGATGCACATCTGGGAGAAGAGAGTTCAGTCACTACTAACTCTTGGGTAGAATAAAGGCATGATGAAGTAATGTCTTAGCAAATATTGTTACTAAATCATGTCCAAATGTCCTTATCAATATGGCTGTCTCCTATTAAATAGGTGCTGGCAAAAGATTCTTTTACTGGTGCTCAGAACTAACACTGCAGCATACAAACAGGAGGTGAAGAGATGCTTGCAGCAGCAGCAAAAATAGAATATAGCAATGCTAATGCTAAATTATTTCAAAGAACGTTTTGGTAAAGATATAACCAAATGAACATACTCAACTCCATGGATCACCTTCTTTACAACTGGTGGATCTACTGTTATATAAGAAAATGTTCCTTGTGTCCCAGCTCTGAGAGACCTTTGTACTATAAAAGAAGGATTCTAATAATTTGCAGATCTGCCTGCCCATCTCAATACACTACTTCCTTCCTCAAAGATCACAAACATGAAGTTCCTCTGTCTTTCTAGAGAAAAAAGCAACTCTACACAGCTGCATCCCTGCAGGGACAACTCCACACGGGGAACCCCAAGAGCCAGGTTAGGTTTTTTGTTCTGTTTTCTTTGGAGGGTGTCCTTTTTTAAATTGAGAGATTTACAGGCACAGCATCCCACCACCCCAGCATCCCCCTCAGCCCTGGGCAACTGGGAATACAAGCAATCAGCAGTCTCCACCACCACATACAGTTGCCCTTGTGGATAGTCAGCCATATAGAGGTGTCTCACAGAGATTTGTCCTAGAGCTGTCTCTGCGTCTGCCTCAAACATTCACTCTTCCAAATCCTTTATAGCTTTACATAGATATTTTTCTCTCTCCCCTGCAACGGGCAAGCTACAACTTCATATTCTCATGTTCTCAGATGTATACTATATCCTTAAATACATTATCACTTATAACAAATTAACTGGAACAAATGCAAAGTGCCAGGAGACAGTTGCTGGACACTTACAGAGACCTCATGAAGACTGTTTGTAGGCTGCTGGCGAAGAGCTTTGAGGCTTCAAAGGAAAAAGAAAGATAACAGGACAGGCAGCTGAGAGATAAATATATACTCATACATATACTCGGAAGGAATGTATAAAGTAACTTCCAAATATTTAGAGATGAAGCCAAACTCTCAAAGACTACAATAACTTGTTTGATACAAGGTGAACGTGTCTTTTGAGTTTTGCACAAGGTTAGCCTGATCCTGCCTTGGGAAAACATGTTTAGTTTAATAGCTACTAAAATCCTGCTAAAACCTAGGCAACAGCAACAAAACAAGTGCTACATTCAAATCTTAAACATTAGAACGTATGCTGCCGCTCACAAGAAAACAACCAGATCCTATAACCAAGTACATGATTTCTTAATTAAATTGAGTTGAACTGGTGTCAACAAGGAGAAAAGATACTTGATACGATATTCTCAATTATGAATAGCACGTTTTCTACAGAGGTTTCATGTCACATCAGCTTTAATGTAAGGGGATACTGAATCTAGTGAAACAGCAGTGAGAATGCAGGACAACAAAATATAAATAATTACAATAAACAAGGTTTGGATTTAGTTACTAGAAATAGTGCTCATTCTAGACTTTGAATAGAAAATACAATTTTTCTTTGGAAACAATACAAAGTCAGACAATGTCTTTTATAACCAGCAGCACTGAGTTACTGTAGAGACCCTAAGCATTTCCATTCTTCCAAATCAGAAATTTAACAATTCAGGTTTACTTATATTTCTTTTATCTAATTCTATGGAAGGAAAGTATTAGTTCATTTCTCATTTCTGAAACATTGTTGCTCATATCCACCTAACATCTTTAATTTTCTTCTAATATAATTTAAAGGGAAGTGCTGTGGGACACCATGACAGAGAGAGATGCAGCCTCTCAGACAGTTAAGTCAGTGGCACTGAAAATACCTTGACCTGGGCACCTTTTGTCTTTCAACACCCACCACCTCTTCAATACAAAGCCAAAAGTAACGTGCTTACTGTGAGCTTCATAGCCAAGCACATGGTCTGCAGCAAGTCATGTCTTAAGATCTTTCTTTTTTTTTTTTTTTTTGGCTGGGTTGCAGCTAAAAGTATTTTTTATTTCTATGGTGACTCAGGCAACTAGTAACACTAGGGAGTTTCTTACTTTGGTATTCAATGGCACAAAGAGCAATAAATCAGATCATGTCTTAAAGTTCCTTCCAGGCTTATTTTCTACGAGACTTTAATTTTGATACTATTGACTCACTAGGTTTCCTAGTGACTTCATGTAGAAGTATATAAAGATGACAAATTTTCTGGAACTCAGCTGGAGAAAGCTTTCCTAGGGGAATCTTTGGGACTGAAAAATTTCTAAGCCATATGTGGTATGACAACCTATGTTGATTATTATCTTCAAGATTTTGTTTGCCTGGTGAAATAATAAAGATTTTTAGAAGTTGAAAAAAAAAAATCTGTCCTCAATTCTGGGGACAGCCTTAAGGCCATAAACATTACATATTCAGAACCAATTAGTTAGTCTGCAGATATTTTTCAAACTGTACTATTTCTCCACTATCTTTACTTCCATTACATTGATTGTGCTACACTATATGAATAGAACAAACCAGAAGATGTTATATTTGTGTTACACAATATCATTGATATATCTCCACAATTCCAGTGTAGCTTTAAATTAGACATCTGCAGTTTTTATTTACATTTTTACTTATTACCAATGCTGCCAGCAAATCTTTCATGCTGTGGGCATCCTGAACTACAAGTGGAATTTTGATTCAGGTACTCAGTGTTCCGTGAATACTTCGGGAGAAGATACTAAAAAGATAAACAGCTAAAGAATTCTTCAAATTATGGAAGTCTGAATATCTTTCTATCCAAGTCAATAAGGTAAGCAACTAAAGCACAAAGAATACTAAGACCAAATCAATGCTTTCTGTACATTTCTGTGTTTTAGTATTCAAAGAACATTTTTAATCTTTATTTTTATCTGAAGCATCTTGGCTTTCTAGAGACTCCTCTGTGTTGACATCTACCATTATATAAAATATTTTCCTAGTTTAACATTATTTACAACTTTTGTTTGTCTGACTTAGTATTGTTAAAGCTGTGGCTTTCATTAGAATTTTCTATAAAAGTATTTTTCACCAGAGATTATTTGGTAGAATGATAATCACTATATTACAGATATAGTGGTTGTATAGCTGTATCTCATCTTGGCAGTACAGCTGCAGGTCTGTAGGATACTCAATAGCTGTTTAAAAAGAAAAGCTCTTCTTTCCAATCCACTGTTTCAGATCTAGAATTTTTATATTTATGCTTTCGTAGGCAAGTGGAGACAAATCCTCAAATCCTAGAGTATTTTCTATGTGTCTAATTCTATTACTTTGTCTCCTTACAATTTCATGCTATTATAAAAAGTTTATTATTTTTCTTAAGTAGAAGTGAACTGTTTATTGACATGAATGTGTACAGCCATTTAGGGAGATACTAATCCAAATATTGAGAAAGGGAAGAAAGCGCATTAGATGAGTAATTAAATACAAATTCAGTAATGCTACAACTGTCACAGATTTCATTATTATTTTTCCTTGAACATCAGGAATCACTTCCCCCATGTATTTATCACATATACTCAAACACTGGAGAAGTACTATTATTTCTACATAAAATAATGCCTACATGCAAATCTCTACCTTCCAGCAAGAAAGGGAGGAAGGTCTTATTGTCACATATGCTTGTCAGGCAGCTGAAGGTGTGCTACCTAAGGACGGATTGGAGCTAGAACATCCTAGTGGAAGAACACTGGAAATGTGGTGCCTATCAAAGCACTGCTCCTCAGTGGGGTTGTTTCTGGATATGCTTTAGCAACCCGTCACCTCCAAATTACACCTTTCCACCCAGGGCCCTCCAAGAGCCACGTTAAGAAAAAAAGGGAAGTAACAAACTTTTCTTCCCTCAAACACAACACCAAAGAACAAAAAATGCCTTCAAAATATACTTTTGTTGTATCTATCATCTTATCCATCACTAAGGATTTCAAGTTTGCTACGATGGAGCTGGGAGTTGCACTGACTTGGCAATGAAAAGCAGAGGCAACAGCCCTAGCTGGCAGGCATGGCTGCAGACTCTGACAGGAGATAAGAGTGCACTGAAATAATTAATTAGGCCACTAAAGTTTGTCTTCTTTAGTTTATCACTAGAGAAGATGGTATAAGATGGAATTAATGATCAATAGTCACCAAAATGCTTCTGGCAGAGCAAGTAAGAATGAGTTTGTGTAAATCTATTATTGCCTTTACAACCTCCAAGACTAGAGACTTGCTTTCCTATTTATAATAGATGTTGATATAATTTTATCAGCCGCTGTGAAAGAAACTGGTGTTCTTCATGCCTTCCCTTCAATTATTTTAAGATTAAAATGTAGGTGAGTCCCTCTGGGGCGTGAAAAAAAAAAAAAAGAAAAATCACAAATCTCATCATTACCAACTGTACAAAACTGGCCTTGCAAACACAGCTTTTTCTTTTGTGATATCTTAAAAATACATAAACTTAGTTGTTGCTATTTGTAAGATCCATCCTCCCAGCGAGTGCCTGATATCACTTTGCTGGTATCTGCAGAACAAAATTCAGAGCATCTTTCTCCTTGAGCTTGGTTGCTTCTGCTCACTCTCTCATTTTGCCTTTATGGAAACACACTCTAGGATCACAGGATAATTCGGGTCAAAGAGGCCTCAGGAGACATCTACGTCAATCTCCTGCCCAAAGGCACAGCTACAAGGTCAGACCAGGTTGCTCAGGGGTTTACCCAGTTGGGTTTTGAAAACCTCCAAGGTGGTAAACTATACAATTTCTTGGCAACTGCCCCCCTCCCTGCCTGACTGTCCTCATTAGGAAAGAGTTCTCTTTATGCCCAGTCTGAATATCTCATTTTAGCATATGCTGACTGTGTCTCAGCCTGGCCCCTTTTTCTTCCTAGTCTCTCTGTAGATATTGAGGGTCAGGTGTCCCCAAAGCCATCTCTCCTCATGGCCAATGAAGCTCAGCTCCTTTCTCCTCACAGGGCAACCGTGTATTTTTCTGACCATTGTGGTGACTTTTTACTGAACTCAATAGAGTTTACTGCTCTGTTTTCCATACCTGAGGTGTCAAAACTGTGTACAGTATTCCAGGTCTGGTCTAAAGAGGGCTGAGAAGTGGGGGGATTATAATGTTCCTTAGTCCCAGGATACTGTTGACCTCCGCTGTCAGGGCACCCTGCTAGGACATGCTCAGCTTGCTCTCCGCCAAAATCACCAGGGCCTTCTCAGCAAAGTGGCTCCCCAGCCAGGACAGAACCACAGAATGACCTGAGTTGGAAGGGACTCACAAGGATCATTGAGTCCAACTTCTACTCCCACATAGGACAACCCCAAAATTTACACCATGTGACTGAGGACGTTGTCCAAATTCTTCTTGAATAGTTAGGCTTGGCGCCATGACTGCTTCCCAGGAAAGCCTGTTCCAGTGCTCCACCACCCTCTGAGTGAAGAACCTTTCCCTAATGACCAATATAAACCTCCCCTGGCACATCTTCCTGCCGTTCCCTTGGGTCCTATCATTGGTCAGCAGAGAGAGGAGATCACAGAAACACTAGATTGGAAAAGACCCCCAGGATCATCAAGTCCAACCATTCCTATCAAACACTAAACCATGCCCCTGAGAGCAGCACCTGATCTTCCTCCTTCCCTTGTAAGGAAGCAGTAAACTTCTACAAGGTCCCTCCTCAGTCTCCTCCAGGCTGAACAAACCAAGTGACTTCAGCTGCTCCTCATATGACTCTCCCTCTAGACCCTTCGTCAACTTTGTGGCCCTCCTCTGGACACTCTTCAGTACCTTGATATCCTTTTTACGCTGCAGCACCCAAAACTCCACACAATACTCAAGGTGGGGCTGCACCAGTGCGGAGCAGAATTGGGCAATCACCTCCTTCGGCTGGGTAGCAACGCTGTGCTTGATGCACCCCAGGACATGCGTGGCCCTCTGGCTGCCAGGGCACACTGTTGACTCATGTTCAACTTGGCGTCAACCCAAACCCACAGATCCCTTTCCTCAGGGCTGCTTTCCAGCCTCTTGATCCCCAGTCTGTATGTATATCCAGGGTTGCCATGGACCAGGTGCAAAATCTGGCACTTGCCCTCATTAAACTTCATGTGGTTCTTCTGCTTAAGAAGTCAAAAAAGGAGTGTGTTAGACTAATTAAGAGAGAATAATGACAGTGACAATGATATAAAACATGTTTATGTATTTATAGTAGGCCCTCACTTCAACTAGTACGTTCAATACTCTTGACTACCTTTTAGCTATGACTCTCACCTCAAAAACAATATAGCAGAATCCAGATGAGCAAGGTGACCTATGGCATGGTAAACACAGCTGTAGGAAGAACCATTTAAAATTAGAGAAGTACTTCTGTAATTGAAGTCAACAGGAGTAGCGGCTTGGAGATAGGAGTAAAATAGATAGACTAGAAATATGGAAAGAAGGAAGACATAAAAACGTCCAAACTTTCACACTTACTTAAGGGTCATCCAATTTACTATGGCATATTTATGATCATTTTATCACTACATTAACCCAATATTAATTCCTTCTAATGATAAAAGTCATACAGCTACTGCTAAAGAACAGTTTTTTTAAAATCCTCAGTAAACTATACAGCTAATGAGTTGTGGTTCTTAATTTATTAAATATTTTAATATGATTAAAATATGTAAGTATTCAATAACTCTGAGATGCCACCTGCCATTACTCTACAAGAAAATGTTTTAACAGATATTGACCAACAGACCGCAGAAGCCAGCCAGCCTTTAATTCATGCGGACAGAAGGAAAGGTCTCCTTTTTCGTTTCTATACCACAGAAACTTCCCAATTTAGGGACGACTTTGTGTATAGAATACACCAATGCACTTGTTCCTAAAGTGTCCGGAAATAAAGTTTGCTGCTTCTTGCCCTATCAGTTTGGCCCTGCCCAAGCACATCAAGGTACAAACTTTAAATTAGGGACAACTAAAACTTGCAGTTTCTATTTTAAGTAAAGTTTGAAAATAGACATTGGTGGCAAATCAGAATGAAATGGAAAATATGCAAAAGATAATGTGTCTGAGTTAAAAAATATTGACAATACAAAAAAAAACCTCAATCAAATAAGTCCTCTTCCTTTTAACATTGTACAAAGAAATTAGTTTTCTACCAAGAAATTGCTAGAGAATGAATTGACAGATTTATTGATACCCACATGACAATTACATTTCCATTCAAGAAAAAAAGATACCTTTGATCAAAAATGCATAACTAAAATATATAGATTTTTTTTTTTCTTCAGTTATAAAACTGAGAATTCCACTGACTGGGTCTTCATGTTTTGTTGTTTATTTTTTATTAAACTTGGCCAGAAAATGCCAATAAATTATATACACACCCCCTATCTGCATTGATAAACTGTCAGCTAAAAACACTAAAAATGCTTACTACAAAAATAATCAAATGAAATCTTTGAACTGGAGTCAAAGAAAGGATCTTTCCAGAAAACCAAAATATTAAATATATATTTTCTTTAAATATCAAATGAGGCTCAGAACTCATGCACAATTATCCCTTGCAAGATCAAAACTTTTAGGAATGAAGTTCTGATTAAGATGATTTTAAGGTAGATTTTCTGTTTCTAGTGACTCTTACTAAAATTCCCATCCTTGACACTGGCTTGCTCCCCTTGGTGTCTAAATAAATATATTTTCTCTGTAAAAACTTGACTAGAAATTAACTTTGAACACAGGCCTCTAAAATCTTTCAAACCATAAACTGCATCTAGTTCAATGATCAACAGATAACACGCTAAACAAAGCCAAGGATTAGGGAAAAAGCGCACAGAAATTTTTAAGGTATAAATTCAAAGGACTACGACAAAATACTAGAGATTTGAGTGTCTGAATATTTTGGGGGTTGTGGAAGAACCATCAAAAAAAGAGGAAGCCTGAAAACCACAACGTTTAAGAAAAGACACTAATCTGGCATGCTCTGTAATACTTCATGGTTGGGGAGTTTTACAAACTGTACCAGTTACACAAACTCAGCAGTAACAACTAAAAAAAGAGAAAAAATCAGAGAAAAAATCAGAAGGGCTAAGGCTCAACTAGAAATCAGATTGGCAAAGTCTGTGAAAGATAACAAAAAATCCTTCTATAAATACATAAATAATAAAAGGAGGACTAGGGAGACCATACAGTCCCTATTGGACACAGAAGGAACAACAGTGACAGGGGATGAGGAAAAGGCTGAGGTACTTAATGCCTTCTTTGCCTCAGTCTTTACTTGTAAGGAGGGTCGTTCCGTCTGTGTACTAACCCAGGAGCTAGAGGAGCAAAATGAGGCTCCCATGATCCAAGAGGAGGTGGTCAGAGCCTTGCTAGCCCAACTAGACACCCACAAGTCTATGGGGCCGGATGGGATTCATCCAAGGGTATTGAAGGAGCAGGCGGATGTGCTGGCCAAACCCCTTTCCATCATCTTCCAACAGTCCTGGAAGACTGGGGAAGTCCCACTGGACTCGAGGCTGGCTGATGTTGCGCCCATCTACAAGAAGGGTCGCAGGGAGGATCCAGGGAACTACAGGCCTGTCAGTCTGACCTCAGTGCCAGGGAAAGTCACGGAACAGGTGATCTTGAGTGCTATCATGAAGCACATGCAAGAGAACCGGGTGATCAGGCCCAGTCAACACGGGTTCACAAAAGGCAGGTCTTGCCAAACTAACCTGATCGCCTTCTATGACAAAGTCACTCGGCTGTTGGATGAGGGAAAGGCTGTGGATGTGGTCTTCCTGGACTTCAGTAAAGCCTTTGACACAGTTTCTCACAGCGTTCTGCTTAGGAAACTGTCAGCCTCTGGCCTGGACAGGCGCACACTCTCCTGGGTGGAAAACTGGTTGGATGGCCGGGCCCAGAGAGTGGTGGGAAATGGTGTGAAATCCAGCTAGAGGCCAGTGACAAGTGGGGTACCCAGGGCTCAGTGCTGGGTCCAGCCCTGTTCAATGTCTTTATCAATGACCTGGATGAAGACATCGAGTGCACCCTTAGCAAGTTTGCAGACGACACTAAGCTGGGTGGAAGTGTCGATCTGCTGGAGGGTAGGGAGGCTCTGCAAAGGGATCTGAACAGGCTGGACCGCTGGGCAGAGTCCAATGGCATGAGGTTTAACAAGGCCAAATGCCGGGTCCTGCACTTGGGGCACAACAACCCTATGCAGTGCTACAGACTAGGAGAAGTCTGGCTAGAAAGCTGCCTGGAGGAGAGGGACCTGGGGGTGTTGGTTGACAGCAACTGAACATGAGCCAGCAGTGTGCCCGGGTGGCCAAGAAGGCCAATGGCATCTTGGCTTGTATCAGAAACGGCGTGACCAGCAGGTCCAGGGAGGTTATTCTCCCTCTGTACTTGGCACTGGTGAGACCGCTCCTTGAATACTGTGTTCAGTTCTGGGCCCCTCACCACAAGAAGAATGTTGAGGCTCTGGAGCGAGTCCAGAGAAGAGCAACAAAGCTGGTGAGGGGGCTGGAGAACAGGCCTTATGAGGAACGGCTGAGAGAGCTGGGGTTGTTTAGCCTGGAGAGGAAGAGGCTGAGGGGAGACCTCATTGCTCTCTACAACTACCTGAAAGGAGGTTGTAGAGAGGAGGGTGCTGGCCTCTTCTCCCAAGTGACAGGGGACAGGACAAGAGGGAATGGCCTCAAGCTTCACCAGGGGTGATTTAGGCTGGAAATTAGGAAAAAATTTTTCACAGAAAGGGTCCTTGGGCACTGAAACAGGCTGCCCAGGGAGGTGGTTGAGTCACCTTCCCTGGAGGTGTTTAAGGCATGGGTGGACGAGGTGCTAAGGGGCATGGTTTAGTGTTTGATAGGAATGGTTGGACTCGATGATCCGGTGGGTCTCTACCAATCTGGTTATTCTACGATTCTATGAGTCTATGAAATATTGCAGTGCTATTTATGGGTTAGAGCAGGCAAATGTTCTCTATGCAAAATTTGGAAATCTATTCAATGATCCAAAAAAAGCTGAAGAAGAACTTGAACTGTACTCTGTGTAGGTTTTCTACACCTTAACATACACATAAGCTATGCAAAATTGTTCTTCTATTTCTGTTTAAAACTTTTATATCAATAAAATTCTGCTGTCTTGGAGAAAACATAGCAGACCAAATAGCTAGTGTGGAACAAACTAACTGTTACTATCACTTCCAGCACACTTTTGTGAGTTCTGGTAAGTGATCATCAACATTTTTCTAGACCTTAACCTTTTGTTCTAATACAGCAGCAAGGGATTAAATAGCATTATACTTAGACCTGGGCATGGTACATTTTTTTCTTCTGGAACAGCCTTCACTGAAAATGTTGATTGATACATATGCTTGATGAGTATGCCTCAACATTTTCAGCAGCATGCTACCAAAATATTTCCTTGGCATATTCCAAGTTGCTTGGAGCACTGATCTTTTATTTTCTCAATGTTTAAGAGCTGGGATGTGAAGTGATGACTAACTTTGCCTGCTAGAACAAACCTAGGGAATGGTCAGCCCTTCAGTATGTTTTTAGCTGAATAATCGCTGGCAGCACTTAAAAAGCAGAACTGCATTTTACACTCAACAGGGACAAATGGGTCAAACTGACCTGTGTAGTACTGTCTGTGCTGTCCTAGCTGACATTTCTCACATTAGTTGAATCTTATGCTCACTATATATTTTTCTGTAAGTCCAAGGTTCTTTCACTCAATCTTAAAAACAAAAGTGCTTAAAGATATTTAGCTATGACAGCTGTTCCAGATTACAAATTAAATGGAACCTCAGCTACCCTCTAGTAAGGCATAGCATACATGAAAAGCCTTATTTTTTCCAGATTTATCATCATAATTGAAGTAAACAGATTTGGAGAGGACTTTAAGAGAACATATATTCTCTTCATCCTCTTTTGCTACCAAAAGTAGGATCATTTATAGCTAAGCCACTTCTGACCACTTCTAATCTGCTCTCAGGAACCTCCAGTATCAATGGTTCTACAGTCTCTCTGCACTGGTACACATATCAGCACTTGCTGAAATACCAATTAATTATTTCTTGCCCCGTTCCCAATGGAGACAAGTTCATTCCCGTCTTCTCTGCACGGTTTTCTGAAGCCTTTAATGATTTCCTCACTCAGTTCCTCTCTTCTCAACAAACCAAATATTTTTAGTCCTTCACCAGTCTTCAGAAAAGGCCAAGCAGAAGAGCTGGGTGAAGGATAGATCTTACTTTTTTTATGTACAACATTCCTGTTAAGTATGCCTTTCCAGCCACATACCTTTGTCAGTGCACATTCAGTTGGTGACCTGCTACATTTTCTAGAGTCCTAAGAATCTCTGCGCATCCAGTCATGACAATCTTGTATTTATACCAATGACTATTCTTACTTCTAACGCTTCAAACTCACTCTTAAGTCTTCTCAGAACATTTCACCAAATTGTTAACAATATATGAGTACTAATCATGCCTCCCATTTTTATGCTATTACAGATTTAAGATTTGGATGTGAAGGGCAACATGTCTGAAAAATGTTAGAACTGTATTGCCTCTGCAAGAAAACACAAATATAGTCTGCCTGCAGACTGAGTTGATTAGGAGATACCCAAGATATCACAGAACATAGGTTAACATATCCTGCCTCTTAACTGTATATTTTGGCCAGTGCTTCGTGCAGACTTCTGCTTCGCAGGGCAGTATATTCCAACTAAATGAAATACATACAGTGCAAAACATTGTTCATTACTACATCTATAAATATCTAGCTACAAAACATTAAAAAAAAAAGTGTTTTAATCTGTACTTCCAATAACTCCAGATAGAAAAAGCATAATTATTTCTTTCATGATGCCATGAATAAAAGGGCATGCATAGTAACAGAACACTACTTGATGGGCGCTCTTCTCAAGGTATTTCACTGGTACCAGCCATGGTTTACCTTTTGGTTTAACATACCTATAGTGCAGTCTCACGCAAGCTGGCATTATGTCAAACACTCCTCTGAACAAAGCGTAAATAGTATACAGATTCCATTCAACCTACATTAAAAGATGCTTTTCAAGAATTAAACCTAAAGACTACAAGAGTTTGGGGCAAGGATATGAAAATCCTTTTTGTTTTGCCTTTGTACAGCACTTATCACAACAGGGTCCCCACTCCACTCCTTAATACCATACAACAAAAGTAAACCACAACAGTTCAGCTGAATTTAGCTCAAATATGTCTTTCCCCAGAAGAACAGACAGAAAAAACTCCATTATATTTACTACATCTGGAATAATAATAAAAAAACCCCTCTGCTAACACCTGCATGTGAAAATAAATCCAAATTGAGTAGCTTTATGGGATGGCTACTAGAAAGATAATGAGAATGGTCAGTCTGCTGCATCAGAAGAGCCCATCTGATCTATCAAATGAAGATTCAAAGTTCAACATTTGTTGTCTGCAACACATTTGAGATGCAAAGAAGAGCAGTAAGAAAGACTGAATAAGTTAGAACACATGGCAGCAAAAGTGAACTGGAATATATTTAGCTTGGCAAATGGAATCCCAGTGTATGATCAAAGGACTGAAGTTCTGTAATGGCTTTCAAATTTGAGATGGACTAGGAGAGGAATTTTATGACAGTTCCCCACAACATGACTCTTATTTCCTATGTTTTTAGAACAAGACGAGATAAAAGCTTAGAGAGCATTTTTCAGCTGTCCTGTCTGACAATGTCAAATTTGCAAGGAATGAAGGAGGGGAAACAAAGAAAAATAAAAATCAAGTTGGGGGAAATCCCTAAATATCCAGAGTACTACCATCACAGCATAATATTGCATCAAGGAAACATTTCCCCTTATCCATCTCAATAAGAAGCTCGTGGAAGTCTTTGAACAGGGTTAGCGAGAGGCCATGACCATACAAAGACTCTGCAACATCATTAGAACTATATTAATGGGTACAGTGGAACAAATGAACTTGGTAAGTCTATGCAAATGAGGAGACGACTGGATTTGTTCAGCTTCATTTAAGATATACATTGTTGTTTAGTTGAAGAAAACCACCAGAATATCTGCAGTTATAAGCCTAACAGAGACTACATCAAGGTTTGTATAACACAGATGAATTCCCTGCACTGTTCTAAATCACCAATTGCTGTTAGATGCTAAGAGCATATTTTCTTCACTGTTTTGTCCAGAAGATTGTGAACACTGCTTCTCTATATGGACTTTACCAGGTATAATCACATCTTTAGTCGTATCAAGTTTTGATTATTTTAATGTGACCTGCATGTGGAGTTTCACACTGAGATGAAGTCTTTCTATAAATCCTTTACAAAAAACTGCAGTGAAACTTTTAGTAATTTTAAATGTGTGAAGAACATAGTGTTTTCTACAAACTCTAAAGACTAAATAATAGTCAAATAATAACACTTCCTCAGCATAATGTCCTGACCACACCTCAGGCAGATTTAGTTGCACAACTTCAAATACATTTTTAACATCTCTAACAATATTTAAGATGCTGCCTTTTCTTATAAAGAGCTGTTATGTGAAAAGCATAAATACCTTGCCCATACATTGAGAATTCATGACAGCAGTGCCACAAAGTTTTCAGCAAGATAGTTTCCAAAAAGATTCTGTGAAACCCCACAGGAGCCTACCATCTTCCACAAGCCACGCTATGGGGATCTGACACTTTTCAGCTGAAGGCACTATATCTCTGGAGTGATCTTTTTGTCAAGAGCATTGGGAATGTACTGCAGAAGTGCAACAACTGGGGCTAAAAAAGATGTAAAGAATAAATGGCAACTCGTGATCCAAAGAAAGACATGTAACATTTAAGAAGCTAAAGAGGAAATGATAAAGGACTGCAATATGAGTCTTGAAAGATAAGAGAATTGATGAGCAGAAGTAAAAGGTAGTAGGACAAATGGACTGAAAAGTAAAGGTATGCAAAATAATTTAAAAAGGAGAATATAAACTTTTAGGGAAATATTCAAGGGAAAAGTTATGTCAATGGGAAGTGCAGAAAAATATTATCTAAACATCATTGCTTATTTTTCTGTTAGCGTCCACATGTGAGTGGCTCTGTACAGAAGTAGGGAGGCAGTCACAACTCAAGAGATTTGATTTGTACAATCAGTAAAGGCAAAAACCATGTAAATAGTGAGAAAAAGTATGATAAAGTGTTGGATTGCTAGACTTGCCTGTCACTTTCAGGTGCTTTGTGGTGCTAGGCAAAGCTGAAATTATTTCACTGCATATTCTCACAATAGAGCTTCTTTCAATAGGAATATGCTCAGACAAAAGCTATAACCTTTAAGATCCTATGTTTCCTAGCTATTCCTCTTTTCATATAAAAATAAAAATCGTTGTCACAAAGTCTCTTTGCCTATTATCTTCCTTAAGTTAGATTTATGAATAAAAACGTGTGAAATTAAATTATACAGGCATTAAAATATCATGTGATTAAGTGAAACATTTTTGATGAACAAGGATACCCAGAAATACTGCAATTGCTACCGTACTCATTCACTCAATTACATGCTTCTCACCTATTTAATAATGCTTGTTACATCCCTGTTAATTGATGTGTTTCAAGAGTTTATTTTCTTATACACTATGAAAAGTCTTAGACAACGAACAAGAGACTTGGATCATAGCAGTCTCCTAGAACAGACAAGCCTCCAAGGTAAATGCAAAGAGATCATGAAATGGGACAATGCAATGATAACAAAAAAAAAAAAAAAAGAAAAAGAAAAAAAAAAGAAAAGAAGGAGAGATAGGGGATTGGAACATTATGAAGTTAAAGAAACAAGGGAATGAAAGGGATTAAAACTGGAATGATAGGTAACCTACTGTAAGTGGTGTGAAAGCTTAACAGTGGGGGACTGGGATAATCAGATATGGGAACGACCTGACAATGGAATGCTTTCAAACTGAAGCACCTCAAAAGTAAATGATCTTAGAGCAGAATAATCATATTTGCCTCTGGGAATAAAATTTAAAGATAAAAAAGTTTGAAAAAAAATAACAAGTTTGATGATTATGCAGATAGAACTGCAGAGAGAAATGATACAGTCAGGGCAAGAGTGAAAAAGGTAAAGAAGTAGGGTTGGGAATCATAGCAGAATATAAAGGAAAAGGTGACTTAAACCACAGATGGTTGGAACTCACCTTTTCACAGACAGAATTGAAGGACTACACTGGATAAGCTCATTTTTCTAATTCATCTCAGACTGACTCTTACTCTTGTTCATTTTGACAAAAGTTATTCTTTCGTACAACAAGCTAACACAACATTTTCTAGAAAAAGCTTTAAAGATCGTGGGTTGTGAAATTTGGTTTCAATCAATTCCTTATAGAGTACAGTACTACAATAGCTGAACACAAAGAGTCATTTACAAAACAAGAATAGAGGAATTCACTTTTTTAAAGTGGTGACTCTTAAAAAAAATTGCTTCCACTGTACTTTAAAAAACAATCATCAATTAAAATACTAGAAATTAGTATGCTATCCATTACCTCCAGAATTCTGGATTTGTTGTAAGGAATTAGATTACTTTCATAAGTCAATTGAGAAAAGAAGAAATTAGTTGTGTTGTCTTCATTTTAAACTCTCATACAGCTAGAGCAGGGAGAAAACCATGATGACAGCCCCCTTCAACAAAACCTCACCAGTAGGATATTTGCTTTCCCTATCTCCTTTCCTAACTCCTCCCACTCTTTATTTAATGACCTGCAGTGTGTTTTAACAGAATGGCGTAACAATCTCGTTTCCTATGTAGAGATACATTTTCTCAGTCTGTAATTTTCTGAACCTTCTGATGACCAATTTCCTTTTGTTTCCTCAACTGGCATTAACAGCTTTGCAGACTAAAATTCTACCTTCCCCCTCCAAGCTTATACAATAAAGTAAAACGGCATTTTGCATGATGCACTGGCCCAAATATGAACATGTGGACAAGAGATGCACTAAGCGTTCTTGTGAACAGCCTGGTCCACGCCAGTTACAATAATCACTCAAATGTGATCAATCTAGTAAAAATGCTCAAGTACTAGAAAAAACAACTGTTGAACTTGATTGCCATCCCTGATATTGCATCCCCAAGAGTGAGAACTGACTTTCAGTTTCTTCAGAGCCAATTAATTTATGTTCTTAAACGAATCAATGGATCATAATGAAATCAACTTTGTGCTATTATTTTTCCTGTCTCTGTTGCATTTTCAAGAGTTTGGTCCCTTCAAAATTCTCCAGCAGCATACTGGCTATGACATGCAGGTTAAAAAGAAGTTGTGTTAGCACTAATGCATGAAGTGTCATTATCATCCCTAAGTATTATTCCATGCTTTGCCCTATGTTATCATTTCTTCAGGGAGGCTGAAAGTTTTTCCAAAATGATAGATGTTTTTCCAAAGTTTTCCACAGGCATGAAGCTTTATGTCCACTTGTTCAGATGCTTACGGTTTCTTTTTCTTTTTTTTTTTTTTTTTTTTACTTCAAAAGTCTACATCTATACTGTGGAGCTTCTAACTGTATCCATACACAGTTGTTAGCAAGATTAGTAGCATCTAGTTCTACAGAAATAATGATTTCTGTATATAAAATTCCTTCTATTGTGTTTGTCACTATGAAAGCTGTTGATTATCGGCTAAAATCCATAATAATTTTTGAGAAGTAGTCAATGCTCAAAAAATAAAGGAAGAAACAGTGTCTTAAGTATTGATTTGAATGAAAACATAATTGTCTGACATTGATTATTGACAACTGATAGAGGAAATTGCAATTTTGAACAGAACATACATACCCACTAAAAGTAACACATTTTCTCAGTGAAGATTTATAGCAAGTGATCACTTACCGCCCACTTCAACCTACCAGGAATCAGATTTGAAAATCAAAGACAGGATTTGGATTTAATACTGGTGAAACACACAAAGTTAACCCAGGATTTGAGAACCCACTAGTGATGTGTTGCATATCAGATCATGGAATTACACTCCTTCATCAGATTGGGAATGGAAACTGGGAGGCATGCACTGTAAAGTTTCACATGCTTTACTTAATTATTAATACAAGAGTTATCCCAACTACCAGGCTATGGTTATGATGATCATCTAAAACTTACTGCAGTACTTTTAAGTGTTCAAGAAGTGTAAGAAATGGAGCAGATTATAAATCATTATCCAAGGCAAAAACTGTAAAGCAGTTTAAAGTGCCACTGCCCTAAATGCACTGGCTGGGACTCACGGCACTTATCAAGCATTTAAATGTTAATGTATAATGTATAATGTACTTGAAGTTATATACCTACCCCTCTTTATCTAGTCAATGAACAGAGACCATCTTCTAAGTAGGCTGATTGATCCACCTATGTTAGATACCTGTCCACAGATGGATAAGTTGATGACTTCAACTGCTCTTACTAGCCTGTTTTGAAAACCAGATGTGAAGTACCAAGTTCAAATCCAAAGACTGGAATCGTTTCCCTACTTTCTGGCACTGAGTAGCTAAGGTGTTACAATAACAGAAAGCAATTTCTCTGACAATGGACTCAAGCTCAAAGCACAGAAATCCTGACTACTGTACACACACACAGTGTTCATTATATTTATAAAAAGATAAATTTACACTAAAAAATTTAGTATTAATGTTCCAAGCCAAGAAAGTTCCTCTATCAAATATTTATGTGATAAAATGATATTCAGTACAATTTTAACAACCAAATGCCTGAGACGCCTTGCTTTGACACCGTCACTGGGATTTCTTTTTGCATTTCCTGCTGATGCTCTAATACCAAACAAATGTCTCTCCCTGGAAGCTTGTCTAGATTCCAAAGTCTGCTTCTTCCCCTCTGAATGCTCTGATCTCTAAATTGCACACAACCTCTTGCCTCTTTCCCTAATAGTACGCTCCATTGCTCCTGACTTTGTGCCAGCTTCAAGATGGCAGGCAATGTAATTGCTCGGCATATTCCTTGTGTTGTGGCTAGAACACATGCCTAGGAATCAGGAGATGGAGGTTTAATCTACTTGGAGATTAATAAAGCTGCTTACTTTATAGCTTCGTGCAGAAATTATGACCTCCACCAAGAACACTTCTCTACTGGTGAAATATCCAGGCTTCCTGAGTGAACCTTCTCAGGAATCTACAAGTAAGTGGATGCTTGTGGCGGTAATGCATACATTTTTCTAGTGTATAAACTATTTTTTGTATTTAAGAAAACCCTGGGATTATATAATTTGTGTAAGTGATGTAAAATTTAAAATCTCTTCGTTGTTTGCCACATTCCTTGCTTATTTTACTTCCGCCATTCCTTCCCTATGTTCTTCTATCATTTTCTTAAGCAATACTCTTTAACAAAAATGAGGAGCCCTAGTCAATGTGATCACAGAGCAAGGAAGATGCCTCTCCTTCCTTGGTCATCTGCTGCCTGCACAACCTCTCCATTCCTTGATTTTTCTTGCAGATTGCATTCATTCCCTTTTTCACATTCTTGGCTCCATTGACAGGGAAAAGGCAAAAATTTCACAACTGAGCAGGTAACCAGTCATAGCCTGTATCTTTTGCTTGACAGCTCATGGTCTCTCAGAAGTATCTTGCACTAAATTTGGTGTGAGGGATGAATGAGTATAACCTCTTTCTCCAGTGGTATCTCACTGCATTTACATTTTGTTTCTTCAGTCTATCAAGAACTAAGCAACACATAGTGATAAGTTTCTAAAGAGTCACTATGGCGAGTCCCAAAACTGTGTATTTTGACAAATGACATACCATCGTAATGAGAGAGGAAGGCTGAATCTTGAGTTAGGGCATAACTCAAGTTATCTGCCTTTTTTACAGGCAAGAATTGCTACAATATGCTGTATTTTAGCCATAAACACAGCTATAAATGTAGCCATATCTACATAATCATATGCACAGACAATCTCAGTTTATCCAGTGGATAGGCAGACAGTACATAGGATATGTAAACAGATCTGCCAAACACTAACAGAACAACTTTAATAGCAAGTGTCATTCTTTTCTGTAAAGTAGCTGTTTTTAACACGCATGATCTAACTCTTGTTTGCTCTTTAAAGTTTTATTGTCTTGGCATTTTATACAGGAAGAGAGCATTAGCATACTCAGGAGAACTGCTAAAAGTAAAAGGCCTCAAGCTACCCACTGCATGGTTGATAGCATAAAGCATGGGATATAAAAACTTTTGTCTGATTGCTCACTTTACTTGTTTTAGAGTAGTGTTACTCTCAAGAGCATATATTCATGTTCTTTCTACTTCAAATTTTATTACTTCTTTTGTATTATTTAATACATCTAAAGACACTTCCAAAAGACAAATTTTTCCATTTTGAAAAAGTAATGGTTTGGAACCTGATAAAACACATGAATGTTCACAGTGTATTATTTTCAAAGGCAAGTAGAATAAATGTGCAATAAAACAATTAAATGTGTGACAATAAACATTTCTATGTGATCACAGATATATTAGCATGCCAAACAAAAGAAGAAACTTGGCAAAATATTTCCTTGAAAAAAGGTCAGATCAAAATAGATTCTCCACACACATGAGCATAAGTAAAATGGGAGTTTGGTCTCAATTACTGTTAGTACTAAATAACCCACTCTAGAAATTAAAATGAACACTAAAATGTGAAAGAGAAAATTGAGTGAAAAAGGCAAGTCAGATCAGCTATTTTAAACATGGAAAAAAGAGACCATAAATGTATATACATATTAAAAATCATCCTACAGTTAACTTAGATTTAAGTCTACTCAGATATCACACTGCTAATTATTATATAAATAACCTGGGAAACAATACCTCCAAGATACATGTTTTACTATTTAGTAAACAAGAAACTGCCACGTTTGACACCACTGATTAAGGCCAGGCATTTCTAAAGCTTCAGACACATTTCTGAAATCCACAATACATCAATTTTTAATACTTCCACTCTCTCAGCTCCATTAAAAAGATGGTAGGGGAAAGATTTTAGAGTAATTAATGATATAGTTAGCTGCTAAATATTAATAGGAATCGTAGTCTTGCATAAAATATAACATATAAACCTTGCCAATACAGACGCACCAGTAATTAAACTTGAATATGTAATTACACTGATTTATACGACAGGCAAAAAGTTACACTTTACTGGCTTCTAAGTAAACTGTGGGCAACAGTTAAACTTTGCATTTTACGGTTTATATAAATGGGCAATTTCTCTACTACAGTTCATAAATGGTTTAGAGACTCATAGTTAAAATTACAACTAATTCCAACATGAATATTCTGACTATATCTTAGAAACAAGGTTGTGAAAATGACCAGAAATCAGCCTTCCATTACATTCAGTGCTTGCAAGCAGGTTGAAGAGATTTTTTAGAAGAAAAAAGAAAAAAAAGAAAAAAAAAGCTTACACCAATCTTACTACATAGTAAATGAAGACTCATCTGTTTAAATTGTTTAATATATGTGTTTAGGTTCAAACATATGGTTCTGGATGCTTCACTTGCTGTGTTCCAAAGCACTTTTGAGTAATATTGTTTCTTAGACTAAGGCATTTTTTCTCAAGAGGATGCTAACTGCACTTACATGTGAGGCTGAGGAGAGCAGCCCGGACTGCTGTTTCCATTACTGTCAATGTGATCCAGCGAACCATTGAGATCTTCATGGACTGCCTGCAGTAAGCCACTGGATGCGTTATTTATCAATCCTGGGTTACTAAGCAATGGTAAACTACTCTCTGCCAGTGCAGCCTACCAAAATGAAGAGTAAAAATAAAATTATTAGTCCACAGATACACAAAACACTTCTCAAGGTTCATACACATATGAATGTACATGCATAAAGCAGCTCATTTTGGGTAGCTGTAGAGGTGGTCAGAAGAATTTTGTGCATTTTACAATTATTTTCACATTCTGAATGTAACAGCGTCTCTATTTGCAGTTCACTATTTCTCTTACATAGGCTTCATTATTTTCCATTATTAACTATATTCCAATACTCATAGCACTTTCTAGTTTTACACAGTGTATTGCTCCTTTATAACGTAGGCAGCTGCTATACTTAAAAAAATGACCAGAACTTAACTCAAAATAAAAAAGTCCTGACATTTGCCTCTTCTGCATAAAAATTATATATTATAATTAAAGTTTAAAGTTTTTGCCATGAGCACCATGTTCCCCAACACTATGATGTGAAATCATTTATGACAGTTTGGATAAATATTAATGCATATCCACATGCATTTGCAAAAGCTTCTATCAATCTAACATTTGCAGCAAAACTGAGTGTTCCAGATTTTGCCACAGGGTGTCCTTCTTGCTTCTTCACATCAAAAGTAGCATGGATAAGAACTAGTATTTCTTGCAGAGCTAGGTAATACAACTTACTTGATGATAAACCCAACTATTTTGAATGACCATCAGGTCCACATAAACATAAAAATAGGTAATTCTGTACCAAACTATAACAGGAAATTAAATATGTGACACATGAGAATATAATTAGTGTGTGCAAAGAAAGAATAATTTAGTATCTTTTACCTGCAAGCTTGCATTAAGAGCTGCTCCGTAGCCTAAGCTGGTAGGTATGTTTTTCACTAACGTTGGGCTTCTGAAAATAAATGATTTTTCAGTTTAAAAAAAACAGGTAGACATCCTGGCTGGTTCATTGGGTTAATGGATTGGGTTTTCATCTCAGAAGACCAGAGTTTTAAAAGGAAAAATGAAATGGAGTTTGGGGTGGAAGGGCTCAACCTGTTACGACATAGTGATTTACTTGCATCAGAAAAGCAAAAGCCTTGTTGTAATTAGGCCCACATGGAAATTTGCTCTGAGAATAGTGCTGTAGGTGACTCGTAAAGGTTCTGATCTCACTGAAAGAATTTGACAGAGATAGCTTTAAATTTTGTACAACGGCTGCCTCAGCAATGCTTGCCACGTCATTTGTTTCTAACTAACACTGAACTAACACTGGTACACATTTGAACACATTCCATATAGCTACACTAAGGTGGGTACAACAACGTATAAATAATTGCAAACAAACATTACAGATGGATCAGTTATTTTCCAGCAAATCGAACATACTGATTTAAATCAGACTAGAAGTATTACATGCTAGATCAACACAGAACTATATTTTCAATAAAATTAGCGCCTAGGATGACTCCAGAGGTCAGCTGGTGACTATTTACAAACAGAACAGAAAAACCTCTAGCTTTCCTCTCTGCACCTTTGGTATTCTGAATGGTTTTATCAAAACTAATTATATACTCTAAAGGAATAAAAAGCATCCACAGAACCAGTCATACTGACATGGGATTAATTTGAAAGTAGGGCAGTAAGCATGCCAAAGGTCCTTCTGCGAAGGCTTCTCATGAATACTACCCTCATCAAGAAGATATTTTTGAGGTCAGTACTGTAGTGTATGATACCTATATTCCAAAATGACCTTGAACGACTCCCTACTTCTGTCAAAGGTTTACAGTAAAAACAAGCACATACGAAACTCTAACACATGGGCAACATATGTACACAGTGCTATTTTTAATATATAGTAGAGGAACTTACGGTAGATGGAATTAAAATGACAAACATATGGTGAAATACACTGAAAAAAACAAAACTGTTATCGCTTTCCTCTGCAGCGAACTATATGGGAAAGGCAGGCAGAGGAGGAATGTAGAGAAAATAGTGTTTACCACAAAAACGAAATAAATGTTAGCTCACTGAAGAGAATGCACTAGCACAGCTATTAGATTGCTACGTATTCTCCACATAAGTGCTCGCTTTGTCTGTCAGCTTGTAGTACACAGAGGACTCACTTAGGTTACAGAATTACAGAACAACTCAGTTGAACAAAACCAACCACCAACGTACCCTGTTATCTTTTGTGACCTTCGCTTCTGGTACTCTACTTCATCCACTGTCCATACTGCTCCTTTAACATTTTCTACTCGAACAAAACACTTGTGCAGGCTAAGATTATGACGCACTGCATTCTAAATCAGACACAAAAGGGGGAAAAGGTAGTAAAATTAATACAATTTAAGAAGGCAGCCTGTGCAGTATACTTTGTTAATCTTCTTATTCTAAATCATAGTGAAAAATCTCAATTTAGTTTAAGTATTAAATTAAAAATATGTATAATACTGTAAACCCCAAACTTACAAATTACTGGAATCTGCAGTTTGAACTTTGTGATAACAGAACCTTCCAAGCTATTTTAATAATAGCTGTGTCAAAACCTTCCTTTCATTGAACTGGTCTAAATTGCAATATCTGTACAAATTACAGTATCTTTGAAAATGCCAGAACAATTAGGTCAGCTCTGTTGTGTCCCTGATCAAGCACTTGGGGATGGTTGAAATGTCCAAAGGAACTAGTCCTGCTTGAGGTATTAAAATGCTAAAAAGGCTACAGTGACAAGTGTTAATTTTGCACAAAGCTTTATGCAAATAAGCTCAAAGGCATTCTTTTCATCCCTATAATAACGAAATGACAGAGTTTGTTTATTCTGTATTATTAGATGACATATGCAAGTTACTTTGCAATACTCTCCCTGCACAACAGGACATACTTAGGCTTTTAAAAAAAGATTTTCTCACTAAAGTTTGGGGTTTTTTAACTGTTAGACAGAAACTGAATAAAAAGTCTTCCCTATATCCTGAATGTACATTTTCTCCACCACGATTATGCAAACAGATGTTGTTGGCTGCTTTGTATTAAAGTAATTACTCAATATTAACATTTTTAAATCAAATGAAGTCATTCTTAAAATTTAAACTATAATAAATATAGAGCAGACAGTATAATTTACTTTGAATATTTCCCATAAATCAAATTATAAATCTAAGCAAATATTTCTTCCTGTCAAGGTAAACTGGCATATAGCTATCAAGTGCAGTCAGTAATGACCTAATTCTTATTTTACGAATATAAAACAAAGTAATTTTGATGAAGATTTCTTTCTATTTGCACAAAGACAAGCTTCTGGCTTGCTTTAAGAAAAGAATTCTTTAAAAAAACGGGAGGGGGGGAAGCATAAGCAGATCTAGCATCTGACCTGAAATCCAAGGATTTGATTGATCTTAATGCCCATGGCTCTGAATATGATAATTTTAATATTAATGAGCAAATGAGCAGTTTTATTATGCATGCGATATAGTTAGAACTAATAAGCTGTTCAGAATGAGTTTTGCTGGATCCCCGAGCTGTGGAGATGAGACCAAGCTAAGATATTAAATCACCTTTCATTTCTTTTAAAATTTCTTTCAGTAAATCAAATGATGGAGCATTCACTACATTCTCTAATAAGTAACAAAAGAAAACGTAAATCTTCAACATAAATATTACTTATGGAAAAAGCTCTAAAACATATTTTTTACAGATTACCTCTGACATTTTCATCTTATAAAATACATATCAAGTAACCATGCATAAATAAAACAATTACATTCATTTACAGTACAGCACCACATACTGTAGCAACTAATAACATCTAAACATTTTGTAAATTAAAAGCATTCTGAGCTTCACACTCATATATCTGTAATCGCTCGCCAGATTAATTTGCATTTTAAATCCAAATTAATTCACTTTAGCATATCTCACAGTCTAAAATTCTTAGTATGCTGATGAGTGCTTTGCTGCCTCTATTCTTCTCAGCTACAAACATTTTCCCCCTTTTGTACCAAATGGCTTGTGGCTAATTGATGTTTCTGACTGCTTTTTGAAATGAAAATAAAACAGTTCACTTAGTCTGTGCTGAGTGCCCTTATCTTTCCAGACGTTGCTCTTTTTTCCAAAAATAGATGCACAGAACTAACATTTTTTTAGCTCCTTGTAGGATCCAGACAATGAAGTTGTTTGGACAGGGATATAGATGAACCCTTTTGTCTAAGTAAATAAACTGCATTTATGTTCTGACAGGATAATATTCACTTTACTTTCTTTTAGTTCCAGATGAGTAGCCATGGCCCTCACTCCTGTGGCAGCTTCAGTCTGTATGATGAGGTATGATGTGTACAAAAGGCACAGACCAAGACAAAACCTACAGCCTCCATTTGTTGCACAAGGCAAACAGACATTTTTCAAACTAATTAGCCAATAATATGCAAGAGAAAAAGTAATATAGTGCGACTAACAAAGGTGTTGATGATTGAGTGCTCACACTGTAATTAGTGTGTCAGGCCCTCATTTCTCTGCCAAGCCTCAGCTATTAATTGCACCAAATTAGAAAACTATATCAGAGGCAAAATTATTCTTTCACTTGTCATTTTGAAAGAGGGAATTCATTCCATTCAAGAGGCAGGTTAAAAAGAGGGGAAGCAGATACTAATCTGCTTATGTCACGTAAATAAATGTTCCTTGTGCTATCTGAAGGAACTGCACTAGGCATCTTTAAACTGCTGGCAAAGAAGTTACCTTCCAAGTTGCTGCATTACGCCTGAAGTAAGCAAATGTCCGTGTAAACCAGCTGTAAATTTCATTAAGTGTTAACTGCCTGTCACTCGATTCCATGATAGCCTGAAATGAGACAAGATACATAGTGACATAAAATAATGGTTTACTAACTAGACTGGATGACATTTTCTCAACCAAGCCTTACTTTAAGCATTAATGAATTTTAATTTAATCAGGCAAACTTAATTTTCTCTCTACTTACCTGCCTTATGAGAGTTGCATAAGTAAATGGAGGTCTGACATCTGCATTTTTATAAAATTCATAGTTTGGGGCAATTTCTGTAAAATAAAAACATACAAACTGCACGTTAACATTACTAGCAGCCTGCATTGTGTATTATGATTGATGACGCTGTTTCCTATGTGCTCACAACAATTTTCAAAGGAACTGTTTACTCAGGAACACACAAAAGGCCGCAGACAAGCAAATTATACCAAAAAGTCTTTTCTGTGCTCCTTGACATAAGAGTTCAAATGAAACATACCCTAGTCAGTGGCCTGATGCACACCAGCAGTGGTGTACCCAGCCATCCAGCGTGCCTCCAGCAGCAAGACCCTTTTAAAATGTGCAAGCTGAATATTTTCTTACATGGATGTACAGTAACAGTTTGCCATCTCCTTCCGTGCCCTCTCTTATTTCCCACCTAAAACATCCCTTTGTGGGATTTTTCTCTGGTTAGCAAAGAAATAGCACACCAACACACATATAAGGAATTAAATATGGTTAGCACAGGCTGACAGCAGCTGAAGGAGTATATATCATCATTAATACTAACCCTGTTCAGGTATTCTGTATTAATTTCTTATGCTAAACCAAGACCGTTTCAGAGCTTCTTTTCTTTAATTTTTTTAATTTATTCATAATTATTGGAGAAATAAATCAGAGATGAAAAAATTCTTTCAAAAATCACCTGTAGTAAACACACTTTTTACATCCCCAATTTGCCTCTACAATATTTTAGCTATAGTGTAAATTCGGGGAATACAAAAATAAAAGTATTTATCCAAAGTGTCCTACCTGATGACATGGGAATGTTGTATTTGTCTGAATGTCTTCTTCGAATGGCTCCCACATTGGGTACACTGGCTGGGGTGATTACGGAGGGTCCCTGGGTAATTGGGGTGACTGGGGCCGTTGGTGTTGTGGGAGTTTGAGGTAAGCTCTGTGGGGATGTCTCCAACATGTTCTTAGACATGGTGACACTAGACACCAAATTGAGCTGCAGAAACCCAAAAGGAAAGTAAAGAAAAAAGCAGAGATAGGAGGGAGGAAAAAAAAGACTTAAAAAGGTTTGACAAATGAGAGTGGATTCACTTCTACAGCTGTGTTGCCACTAATAAGCTGCAAAAGGAAGCAGCCAATCTCAACTAATTACAGGATGAAATTGTATCATAAGAACTCTAATTAGAGGATGCTGTTAGAGGTTATCTAATAATCTGCTGCAATGTTACTTAGGACTAACTCCTTCTAGTACTACCAGACTTCACAGAAAGTATGTTTGCCTGCAATAGAGACTAGCTGGTGATTATTTAGGTCTGTTGTAAAACAGATCTAGCACCTGCTGAAACAACAACAACAACAATAAATACAATATAAGATGATAGTATTCATACAAGCAAGACTTAAAATAAGTTGCTATTCTGATGCTGCCAGAGGTTTTTTTTTTTTCCCCAGTCCCAAATCTCAGCTGAGAGGCTCCAGCCAGCTGGAAAATTTTACACTGACCTTTAGTCTCCTTGCTAATTTGGTGGAATGGTAATGACATTACTACATATTCAAACAAAATTGTCTTAATTGCAAATTAGCCGGAGGAGGCTGAAAATTTTCAAATTAAATCTGATTGGAGATGGAGAGAGGGAAATGGAATTTCCTCACTAACAATCATTTGTGGCATGTGTTAACAAATATAATGAAATGTCAAGTTTGCCAATTCCTCTGGAAGTATCATTTTCAATTTATGATTACAGTGTCACTTATTGCTGATGTACCCTGGAAAGTGGGTGTCAGGGTAGAAAAAAGGAAAAAAAGGTGAGAATGTATGCAAGCTGTTTAACAGTGTGCCCTTCATTACTCCCCTCAGTAAGGCCCTGTTCCTCATTATCAAAAACTCGTATTACCTCTGTCATATTTACCATACATCTTTTGTCATAAATAGCATCCAATTAGCAGAATTTATACTCAGGGCAGCACATAAAAAGATTGCTGCCATATACTTAAATGATACTCATAAGAAGTAATCTGTAGTAATTTTCACTTTATACAAGTAATTTATAGAGCTGAGCAAGAAAACTGATATTAATTGTTCTTCATCTGTATGGAGCAACTGCAAGTGGCTAAACATGGAAAATTTGGGGGTTTTGTATAATTTAGTAACACCTGCCTTTTCAAATCCCAAACACACTTCTTAAGATAAACCTCTTTTTAATGGGGAGAAAATGATGTGTACAGCATTGATTGATCTTTCTTTGTGGATTTGTTTTACACATTTAGTCAGTAGAGAGATTTGTTAGGGAAACAAAAATTAACATATGCCAGCTAATTGTTCTTCTTTCTTGGGCAGCAGCCAGAAGAAGCACATTAGCAGTCTAATAATAACGACTGGCACCCTGAAGGCATCCCCAAGTGCATCTGTTCCCAATAAACCACAGACTGTTCTTCTGCTCGTACTCTAAGCTAGCAGACTGGAATGGGAATTCTTTGTTACGTACATAAAAAAGCTCAGATAACGCTACCAAATGCTTTATTTAATATATTCACAAAGCTAAGAGTTTAAGCTTGTCCAAGGCAAACAGAAGTATTTTGAAGAGTCTGAGAGATGAAGGAAGATTTAAGTAACACATAGCTTTCTTAACTATGAATTGCTAAACATTGTTTTTTAATATCAAAGGTTTTAAATGTGCATGTTTTCATAGTAATTTTCTCTTAAAAACAAACATACAAATTAGAAAAAAACCCGCTTATTTCTACAGCTTTTTGTTGAAAGATACATCAGCCTATATGTTTGCCAACCAGAAAATACAACATGAAAAAGCATAAAACACTAAAACTTCTGGCACAGCAACAGCATGTAGCCACGATATATGTTATATTAAAAATTACAAAAGCTGCAGAAATACTCAATCTGTACGGATGCAAACTACTATGTTTACAATGTTACGGTAACTTATTCTACTAGCCAGCAGTAATAAGCATAACATGTTTGTAGGCATGCAATCATGAACTGATAAAACAGAATTTATTATTAACTAAAGAAAAGCATGTAAAACCTAGGATGAGCACTTAGCCACCTCAGCTCATCTGAATATATTCAAGGTTGGGTGAAACTCATTATTCAGGACTCGCAGCCTTGATAACTTTGATTTTCATCCATCCATAGCATGGCCAAAAGGTACCATTTAATGAAGTACCATTCAGAGAGTAAATGGGGTCATATAATAGACAGTGCGGTTGCACCTTGTGTTCATGTACTGATAGCTGTTAAGGGTGCAGTGATGAACCAACAGAGCTCATTTCTCCTTGGTAATAAATTCATGCTATTAATATTTATCAAATGTGTGGGCCGTCTCAACTGAGCCACTGCACATGAGACCATAAATCTCTACTATCATATCAATTTTGAAGCTTCTTTTGTACAGTGTATAAATTTTAGAGGGGGGGAGTAGTATTGACCACTCTTCTATCAAACCAATTTGAGGCCAGTAGTGCAGCTCACCACTTCAGATATCTCTAGTTCCAAAGGGAACTTTAAACTGTGGTTTCATTTTAAATCGCTCATCTAAGATTCTGTATTAATTGCCCACCATCAAACGCAATTAGCAATTCTTTCATGTGTGGTTTATGTAATGTAATACTTCAATTACATTATTCATTCAGGTTCTGTTTTGGATTATAGGCTGAAAATTCTTTATTAGTGTAGATGTAACCATGCTGCTGGAGTTTTAAAAAATTTACTGATTGAATAATTAATTGGAAAAGAACAAGCTGCAGATTCCTGATGGATTTATGAGACAATTATTCTGTCTCGTGATTATCTACACTATACTATAGGAAGGAATGAGAAAAATAATCTTATTGAAATGAGACAGTCACTTAAAACTGTAAAGAAACAATATTCTCAAAATTTTGATAGACTACAGATCATCTGGGGTTAAAATAATTAAATAGTAGAAATGTGTTCTGAAAGCCTTTTCCTACACAGTTCAGCAGCATTTGGAACCTAACCTGAATTGCTTGAGAAGCTTTTGTGACAGAAAAACTTCACAATGCATGGAAACAGAAAAAGTACTGACATTGCTTTATTGATATATATGCCACACAGACTAAAATTAAAGTTTCCAAATGTCTGTCCCAAGGAGATAATCTAAGGTAAAAATTAGAATTTAGTTAGGCTAATGAAAGCAAAAATAAAGCATCCAATTTTTCTCTCACAAAGGTAGGGGTTAAGGAAATGCTAACACTTTCTTCATTCATCATCAGGTTATAAAGTGTGCCCTCAAACAAAGATTTTCTTTGAAGTACGTGGAGCTGAAAACACAAGAGACAGAGTATGCTGTCCTTCTACGTAAACATTAACTAGGCCTGATATGCAAGTGTGCTCTTTAAAACAGATTATGTTCCTTCTGCCTACATTTCCTGACTTTGATAGACACAGATTTTCATCGATACGCTAGCATTTCATCTTCAAGTACTGGTATATCCTTTTCATATTGTACATACAAAGGTTACCATCACAGTTAACATTAATGAACAGTTCACGTATCACATAGCTTCTATTATAAGTGCAGAGTATCTGAGAGTATCTAAGCATAGTATATCGTAAATACTACGATGCCTGACACCCTGACAGTACAAAACTGGATGTACATTAGGCAATGCTTTCGTTTATGTGAAGCCCCTGTTTGATTTAATGGAGCTTGGCTCTGACTGCAGATCCAGCTCCACAACTGGGCCTGTTGCAGTGCCTTGGAGGGACTGGGAGCAATAGTGATTTTTCAGTGCTCATACGAACCCCAACATCACAGTGGATGCATAACACTGCCATCTTGACAGACACTGAGAAAAAAAGATGTTTACAATTGTTTAAATTTACTGCATAAAAGAGCATTTGTGTTGGTTTATTTCAGAATAACAAGTTTATTTGTGTCTCTTGTAAGATTCTTTTTACACCTATTTTTTACTGCCACAGAGTCCACTGAACTTCACATCTTTCAAAGTGGGTTTCCTTTTAATATCTGTAAGTCTATCACAAAAAATATTCTCTCTAGCTTCAGTCTCAAGGCAATGATTTGGACACTTACAGGTGTACTTTGTTTAGTGTCACCTATGGTGTAGATTGGATAGATTTTGTAAAAGATAGCATTACTTTTAAAGAAACATACAATTTGACGAGCTATTGCATTTTACCTTCATTTTATTGCCATATTTTTCATCACACTCATTGTTTTCCAGCTGTCACTAAATTGTTCATTTTCTTACTCTGCTACATTCGTAGACCTATTTACTGTTTATAAAGCAATATGCACTTACAGGTTTTGGAGATGGCTTGGGCTCCGAAGGTCGCATGTGCAAGTGGGTCATCATTGCTTGAAGACGTTCGCGTTCTTTAGAAAGCTGTTAAGAAAGAGTGAGATCAGAAGCATTTTAGAAATGACTGATACAGCTATTTTACTGCAGTGATACATCTTATCATCGAGCTTGTCTCAGTGTAATGATTCCTGCATATAAAAGTCTATGTCAGTAGAAACTTATCTGAGAGGAAATGCAACTTTGGGCATGGAAAGAAGGGAAAAAAAACACCCAAAAAAACTTTTATAGCCTTTCATATGTTAAAAGGTCAGAAAAAACAAATAACACTTCATCTTTTTGTCAATAAGAGAATTGAGGTCACAGTTGCCTCGACAGTAACAAGTTGCTAAGACCATAAATTAGAAGGCCCATAGTGTCTCTTTAAAGTCCTGTGGACACTGTTAGCAATGGACTAGTGCCAACAGCTGTGAAGGGGTGAAGGGTCCTCAAAGCACAGTGTCTGCCAGGATTGTCTACACACTTCATCCTTTCCCACTGAGGTCCAGTTAGTGCCCCCTGCAATCTGCCATCATCAATCTAATTCAATAGAGTGACAGAGCCCAGGCAGTGTGAAACGCTGAACTCTGCCACTGAGGCGGCATCGACACTGCACTGGGTCTCATTACAACTGATGGACCTTACTTCACCAGCAGTCAGACAAAGCAAAAAATGGCATAATTGGTCACACTGCAACCTAAATCTTCACTCGGACTGTTACATTACAGTCTAGCCTTTGTAAATGGTAAACAGTTCTTAAGAAGCCCTTAAACTGCCGTTAGAAAATATCACGTTACTGAAACCTGTACTTTTTCCAAGCTGATACTATTTTCTGATCATATGCTCTGTAAACACTTGTAGTTTCAGACTCAAACAGATTACCAAATTAAAAAAAAAAAAAAAAGAGGAGGAAGTGTTTGAAATACGTAACTTGTTGATAAAAATATCAGAACATAAAAGAGTAAAAAGTACCTTATAACATGAAAGGAATGAAATTTTTTTTTTCAAAAGCTAGGTTACAAGAAGCAATGATCAAGATTGTATTCTAGGGATAGGGCTTTGCATATCTACAATATGAATACAACATTGATTGCAACAAGAATCACTTGGTGTTTAATGCCGCCATTCTGGTCAGTTTTGTACTACTTTCTTGCCTGAATCCACTTCAAGAGTTACACCAGCAGACTGAACTCAGACTAACGTGTAAGTAATTTTAAAAAGAGGGAACTAGCTGTATTAGTGCAGATATTTGGGTACACTGGATATAATTTGGTCAGTGCATGTTTAATTAAACAACATTTGGGCGCTGTGCGGGGAAAAGGTTTCTTCTTAGGCTTATTATGTGTGTGACACTTCAGAGACATGCTATTTGCCATGACATAAATTCTAACAAACAAATGAAGCTAAGACTGTCCTTTAAATCTTTTAAAGGAAACTGCAGCTTTGCCCGGATATGTAGAATTTTCATGTTAATGGAAATGACAATAAATGACGTTACTGTATACTCCTATTATCGCTTTGGGTTTCCAGTATTAAATACAAGACACAAACAGTTTGCCGTAGCTGAAGAACAAGAATTTTTACATCCACAACAGTGAGATACTATGTTAAAAGGTGAGAAAGCTGAAAGGTATTTATTCTTCTTTAACCACATATGGCAAAAAAGGGCAAAAAGATTTCAGTCCCTCACAGCATCCCTTGGGCTCCTCTGAACCTTCCTAAGAGGGGATGGGACTCCTGTGAAATGTTCTTCTATGACTCCTGTACAGGTGGGAGAGGACCGCATGGCGTAAGTGTAGTCTTGATACTGGGAGACCCCAGGGGCACGCAGCACTTCTTCCATAAGCTGGAGGGAGCGTTCACATACATGTAGTGACCTCTAATGGTTAGAGCCTGAACAGAGCACCCGAGTGTTGTGGTCCCAACCACAGGACCTCCCTGGGTGGGTCTGACATTACACCTTCCGCTTGCAGAAGAGTGCCGACCATAAGGCTAGGAGTCACTTTGGGTGGAGATACATTCTGCTACTCCTTGGTCCTGCAGAATGGTGTAGACAGGCATTGGGTCAGAAGGGGAAGAAGGAAGAGGGGTCTCGACCAAGCATTTCAAGAACTAAAGACAGCTTACACCCAATCACTGCTGCAGGGACAGCACTTTTCATGTGTGATGAATGGCATTAAGGTCTTAGTTCAAGCAAAGTGCTGTAGTCTATGTTGATGTTAGATTATTAATATTGTATAATTTATAATGTGAAAAGTCTTTAAGTAAAAAAGCCCCATTTGTACATGAATATCAACAAATTTAATGCAAGAAACATATGGTTTTAAGCTAGTCACTAAGGCAAGTGTTCTCGATCTAGTTTAGGTTAACAGTAAATAAGTAATAGGATAATACATCCATGTAACAAACCTGTATTTCTAACTGCTGAACCACTTGCATTTGCACCCGACACTGAGCAGTGCTTCTGTCATCCAATGCATGTTCATTGTTAAGGTGCCTAGAGAACAAAGAGAAGACTAATAAGACGATGTTAAGATGAGGAAAATTTCTTTATGACTCCATTTTTCTCTCCTGTGCATATGGCTTCCATCAGTTTCAACAGCAGTTATGCAGAAAGTCAGAGCACATCTTAGATACAACAATACAAAACAACAAAATCGATTATTTAATTTAGTTCTACAAAGTTTCTCAGTGATGACTGTCAGATCCCCGGTTCCCATCTCCCAGGTCATGTATGCTATCCAAAGGCCAATGTAACAAGTTATCAGTGTTAGGTAAAAATGACTCAACTGTTTTCCGCTCCCTGTTGCTGTTGCAGATGACACAGAGAATCACCCTACAAACGATTCTTCAAAAGATATAATTGCTTTTAGGCTACTCGAACCACTGTGAATTAATGTAGACTTTGTTAAGATTTCTCTATCTGCTGTTCTTTAACCATTAAACAAAAACAACAACAACACATCACAACCGATTATAGGGGCAGTTTCCAGAAGCAGCCTCTGAAGATGACGGCAGTGATCAGGCTCCCCAGTCCAAGAAAGAATCTGCAAGGTAACAGCAGTAGAAGGAAAAGCTACAAACCTTGCATACAGACCAAGCCTCCTGAGAGGGATTCATGCTACACATGCCAGTTTAGCAAAGCAAAACCATGCTCTGGAACAGGAAAAGAGGACCTCACCGAGTCCATAACTAAAGTAGAGCCTAGATGCAAGTGGCTGTCCCCTGTACGGTTCAATTGAGTACTACTTTACAGAGCTCATTTAATACTGCTTTTTGAAGGACAGTGGTTTCATTTTATCCTCTCTCTTTCTTCCAGGATCAAAGAAACCCCTGTTGGAGCTTTAATAGTGAGTTTGCTGCCCCACTGAGAAGAGAACGCAAGAATCAGGCTAAAGAAGAACCGGAAGCAAAAGAGTTTGGCCTTTGAATGGGATTTACTGGCCATTTGCACTGTAGGCAAGAGGGTTAAGCTTTGCAGGGACTATGGTCACAGATGGTCTCACAGTTACAGGAACTGAGTTATCTACAAGGCGGAGGAGATGTTGGGGGTGTTTTTTTAGCAGAAATAATCACAGAACTCTCTAGTTATTTGACTGGTAATCTATGGAACAAATGTATTCATCAGAAACATTAGAAAAATTGACTGGACTCTATCTCACTTTTACTAAAATTTGTCACTTTCTATTTAAATCGTGACTTCACAGTTTTAGGTCCCAGCTGCAACTAAGCAAAATACAACACATTCTACTACACTTGCAAGAGGCACAGCTGGGTAAAAGATATAAGTAATTGTGAAAGATTCATTCATTC
>NC_091392.1:27090000-27107500 GCF_032191515.1 Phaenicophaeus curvirostris
CAAAATGGTTAGCTTCTGTCAACATCTGTTTCACAGTAAAATTTTGGATTTTCATAAGTATTTTTGTCACACTTATAATTTCATTGCCTAGCATTTTGTCCAAGTCTTGTCATCTTCTTTCTAGTTATGCCATGACTTTTTCTGATCTGTTTTTATATTTTGAAGCTCTTCTTAAGCCAAAAGTTGTTGTCCTTACCCAACAGTCAAAACTGATGTTGTGTGCATGAGCAGCTGTAATCTAACACCATTTTGTCAGGATAGAAAATTGCTCCATAAAATACAAACTGTGGTTTTGTGTCTAGAGATGAAGGATATTGAAGGAAATATATTAGGCTTTTCTGCATGCACAGAAATATATTATGGAGAAGATTGTCTGTACTTTCTTGAAAACAATGCATATGTTTCCAAATACTAATCAATTCCACAGCACGCAATGTATAACTTCTTTAGCTACTCAAAATATGTCAAAATAATTCTAGATAATTGAAGTATCCTCAAATGATCTGAAAAATAAAACCAATTCATACTGGACAAACAAAAATGAAAATAGCTTTTGTGGCTTTAAGTCCTTTATTGCAAGTTGTTTGTCACTTCAACCTAAATCCCTTCCATTATTAGGAAAGTGAAGCAAAGCCACTGTTTTCTGTCTTAATCCTTCTTCTCAGATGCTCTGCACAGTATTTTTTTTTTAAATCAGGCTGCTATGTACACCATTTTCTGAACTCAAGAAGTTGGAGTTCATAAACCAGGCACTCTTCAAAGTTGTCATAAGCATATTAGAGAGATACATACTCCTATGTTGGGGTAGTGTACCTTATTAATATTTCATTTTGGTACAATATACTTGCATTAACTCTCTTAACACAGGTATCATATTATTTCAAGTCAGAGAACCTAAAACATCATAACAAAGATTAGACTAAGAGCAAAGCCTTGAAAACTACAGCCATTAGCCCTGTCATCCCCTATAAAGTTAATGGGTTGGAAAAATGGTCATCCTTTGGACTAAAAGTTGATATTTAATTGAAAGAAAATGTTTTTTAATTGTAATGGGGATTTTGCATTAGTGTGAACATGAAAAGGTACTAAAGAATCTAATGCAAGGTTATGTATTGATTTCCATCTTAACGCTAGTGTAAAATGAAGGAATATTTTCACTTCATAAACAACCTCTCCTCTTCAGCACCATGACTTCTTATTAGTTTTAAGGGCACAGAAGACAGAATTGAATGAAAAGAAGAAATAAAATAATCTCAAACATTCTTTTGCTGGTGCACAGGACAAAAGCCGTGACACTGCTGTAAACCCTGATTGACTCCGCACCAGAATTATCAAGATGTTATATGTCGCCTTCACAATTTTCCAGGGTTATTTGGTTCAGGAAAGCAAGAGCATCTGTAAACCTAGCACTACACTGCCTTAATCAAAATGGTTTTAGTGACTGTGGATTACAACAAGAGACCTGACATAATGGATGTGCGAAGTCCACCCACAGAATTAGCATTGCTATAGCTTAGAAGGATGGATGTATTTAGAAAATGTAGTTTTTCCTGAAATGGATAATGCATGAGTTAAATGAATTTTAATTCTTAGTATTAACTGTACTTAGAACACTAAGTTGAATTTGGGAGATTTTATTTTCCTTTTAATGCAAACTTGTGTAAATTGAGTTCTTTTCAATCCCATATAAGTTTCTCCAATAAAAGACATTATTTTGAAATTCCACTTAATGGACTTATCTACCTAAAATTTGCTAGTCAGTATAGGTTACTTCATTTAAAACTGAAAGACAGCATGGAAGATGGAGAAAACATTGCAAATACTTTATGAAATGTATTGCAATAATTCTAATATAAAAGTTATTGCAACACTGGGTACTTATGGTCTGCTGTTAAGGTGCTTTTGTTACATACCATGTAGTCTACCATTTGTAAACACATCTTTTTGATGTTTCTGCCAACATCCTGGCAACAAAGCAGTGCAATTTCAAATGAGCTAATTAACTTAATTGTTGATGAAGCATGAAACAGTTCATTCACCCTGTTAGCTGCACCATGACAACGTAAGAGTCTCAGCCCCTGAAGTTACTCATCTATATAAGACTATCTGTAGCTTTCCATTAAGATCTATTGCATGCCGGAATGAGTATGGCTCTTCTGACACAGACCAGTCCATAATGAACATAGGTAGAAAATCAGTGTTGGTGTTGAAAATTCAAATGAACACAGAAATACTAGCATATATTTTAATAAAAGAAAAAAAAGGAGGAAAAAAATGCAGGAACCCGTAGCAGTTTGAAGCTGCAAATGAAAAGCAAAAGCTGAGTCACTTGGATTCTAAATGCCTTGATTTAGAAAACTGCTGGCAAAACTAAATACTAAAAGTAAAAACTTTTGACATAACTGTTGAGTTCTGAAAGGTACAAACCATTCACAATGCTTTTTTTCTGTGTATCTTGTGCACATACAAGAGTAAAAGCAAAAATAAATTAGCAAGTAAGAGTTAAATGGTCATGTTTCGTCCTTTTTTACTTATACTATATACATCAATGCCCACTGTATACAAAATGTCACAATATAAAATGTGCTTTTTCATACCCCTACTATTCAATATACAATCTAAAGTATCTCTTCAAATTTTCCGAGGTTCCATTTCAGTAAAGGATAATAAGAGGATTAAACACTGTGCTATTGCAAGACCTGCAAAAGTGTTTGACATGAAAGAAAGGATAACAATTTGACCCTCTACAGATAGCCTCGATCATCTAATTGCTTGGAATACACCAAAAAAATCTCTGACATGATTTACGGTGAAACTTTGCCATCTTTGTCTTTCTGTCTCCTTAAACAACCCTAGGTCAACAAGTAAAAATTCACCTACTTTAAAAATTGTCCAAAATCTTCACAAATGCTTTCACAGCCAGGCCATTTGCAAACTCCATGACCATAGAGAGTATGGGAGGCTCCAGTTTCCTCATGTGACGAGCTGCAGCAAAAAAATAAAGCATCAGATTCATCTCAAAAGCCATAATCGTTGGAGGCTGCTAGCACCTGTCAGGTTACGATCAGTGACAAACAGGTCAAAACAGGTCAATTTAGCTCAGAGCAGTCAGAAAAATTTAATCGTTCTATTGAATAGTTCAACTGCCAAGGCTAGATGATGTTCCAATTAGAGAAGAAATAGAGCCAAAGATGACTGTTAATAAAGGATGAAAAAGTAAGATGACTGTATAATACCATATGCTAATTCTGCCATATGACCTTGGTGTAACATTTACCTATAAATAAAAAATATACTCAGTAGTGATCAATTTTAAGAAGAAATATTGAAGATGGACAGTCAGAATTTATGAATATTGTGAATGTTACTAAAAAATATTTGGATTTTCTGTTTCAATGAGCATAAAAATGAAGTTGCTTCAATTAAAAAATATTTTTGTTCACAAGCATTGCTTCCATTAGCTACTTAGCTTCATAAAAAAACCCAAGTGTATTCTGTGTCTTTTTCTGAATCCTCTTTAACAATTTCAGCCATGTACAGTTAGCAAAGAAGTTCAGGGGACTGCCCCATGGAGGTGGGCATCAGCTACACATCCTGAATAAAAGAACCATTCTCTGAGATATAATAACAAAAGCAGTTCTAAATAGAAATACTATTATAAAGATATTCAGAGTAGAACCAGTTTTTAAGTAATACAAAATAATGACTGAAAAATGTTTTCACAGTCACATAAAGACTCGAGACAACTAATTACAGCCTCCTATTATAAATATTAAAATAGTTAAATTGGATATTTATTTGAAAATACAATTATTTAAAATTTAGGTTATGTAGCTACAAATTAAATTTCATCTTCTGTTAAGATCATCTACATCTGACTGTAGTAATATATTTACTACGAAGTGCTACAGATACTGTGTACTCTTCTATGCATTTAATCCATTACAGAAGAATATCTGTCAATGTCTCTGAAAAACAATTTTAACTTCATCCATATGGTAGAACTTCACTGTATTATAGTAATGACACTGAAACTTTGTATGAAATGTGTCAGCTGCATTACTGTTGTGCATGTAAGAGGGAAAATTCAATGGTATTCTTCACAAGAGACAAACAATATGAGAACTGCATTAATGTACTAATTTTTAAAGCACTTTTTACAGGAAGTCTTTGCACTGAATTACTGCCTTGAACTCTAAGATATATGTACTTCTATGAAACCAGCAGTGTGATTCAATAGTAAGGGCCTGACTGCTAGATATGTCAACTCAAGTATGAATGAAACTATGCATCTTCAAAAGTGCCCACAAATCTGTACTTATATGACTAAACCAGCACACTACATACTGGGATTTCTAATTTTAACCAAAACCATCATAAGTTCAAGTGTTGTAAAACCACAGGCAGGTGTTGTCATTGCACCTGCAAAATTATACATGGTTATTGAAAATGGCGCCCTATTGATAAACAGTTCTGAAAATCAAGTCTCCATGATCTGTTCAGTAACCTGTATTGAGTGTTATTTTGTGATTAGAAATAATGTGACTTATGATGTTAAACAACAGCTTTACGTTAAATGATAAGCACAGTTGAAATCTCATCAGAATTACCTGTCTCGCCTTGCACTTAGAACTGAAGACTGTCCATTCACTATGGAATGATGAGTTATTGGTGGTGATGCTTTGGAAGTGGTGGAGGAGGTAGTAGAGGAGGAATTGTTAGTAGTGAGGTCTAGCCCTCCATGTTTAATGCCATTGTCTTCCATACTGTGAACTCCAGTCACTTCTTTCCATAACTGCTGAATCTCAGCAGGACTTAAGCCAGCTATAAAATGAAAGAAAGCCCCACTAATATAACAAAATAAAGAGTTTCATATAATGAGCTCAGTGTTATTAATGGATTAATGCCAACAACAAAGCTGAAGCTGTTTTTCCAGCACAATCAATGTGTAGTAAAACATAAATTCATTTTTCTTCTGACAGAATCCAGGTAATCTAACTGTCTTCTCTTTAATATTATACCCCTTCTGAAAACATTGCTCAAGGACCAGATGAAAGCTACAAAGAACTTGCAACTACTTCGCATAAAGACAAAAAAAAAAGCAACTCTGCATATACTTCCATACAAGATTTTTGTTGTCTGTTTAATCAATTTCGTGACATGGAAACATAACTCAATGCATCCATAGTTAACTCTGGTTTTATAATTCCTCTTAATCAAACACGCAACAGAAAATAGAAAAACATATTACACCAAGGACACAAACATTGATATTCTCTTTAAACACTTGACAAGAGCAGGAGCAAGGGAAGAAAGCTGGAGGGAGAAATACCAGAAGACAAAATGAAATCAATGAGATCACAACAGGCTTAACATTTGAGCATAATGCATCTGATATTAATCAATGACACCCATATATGCATTAGACTTATTATTAATAAAAATTGTTCTATTCTAAACTGTGTCTTAAGAGGCAAAACCAAAACCAAACCACCATAGCAGAGCTAGATAGTGTGACCACTTAAGCTCTTTGGTACCATTCAGTGGCAATCAGAAAGACAAAAAAACCTGGCCCATTTATGACTCCCTCTACACAGATGAAATTACATGTATTACATGTAATTACATGTATTACTATTTTTTTTTATAGCCCTACTGTTGAAAACAAACCAGAGAATTTGACCAGGAGAAAGGAGACTCTGTCTCACCAGTGTCCTGGGGTGATGGGCAGCCACACAAAATTTGAAGAGCTTCTCAAACTTCTCTGCTACATGCACAGTACTATTCTGGAGTCTAGCCACCATATCTTTGCAGATAGAGCTTAAATTTGCTCTCTACTCCACTTGTAGCCTGGAAACCTGTCATTTCCAGGATTTATCCTGGGCCACAAATAGCAATGGCTCATAGAAGGTGCTCATATATCTGTGTTAGAGTTGTCTGCCTTGAGTTGAGCACTTTGCACAAAGTCATGGAAACTTCCATAACAAGTTGTTCCTGCTTGAAGCAGAGACTCCCAAAATATAGGCAGGAGAAGAACTGCGAGCATTCCCTTACCTTCCCACCAAACATGAATTTTATATATTGAAAAATGAGGGGTTCAGCAGTATAAATCTTCTACCACTGTCAATCTTTATAAGTTTGGCATCTCTCATTTGAAGAACATTAAAATAGATGTAGCAAAGAAGAAGCCCAGAGAGCTTCTTGTGAAAGATTTGGTTTCATGGCCAGGATTTTCAGCCTAACACGGTTTGGGCAGATGTATCTTAAATTCTAATTCTGCCTTTCTTATCCCTTCTCAAGAAGTGAAATTAGGTAGGACATGTTCATGGCATCTAAGTCTGCTGGAATGCAAAACATTCAAAATGCTGATGTCTGAACTAAAATTTTGTCCTTTTTATTTTATGAAAGAACTCAAATTTATTGTCTTTCAGAAAAGCATCAAAATGTATCTAGTAATTCAAATTTTTCATTAAGGATGTTTTTGTTTGGTAAACAAGATAGAAAGATAGAAAGCCATAAATATTCGTTTTTCACTGTTTGACAAATCTGCCAGACTACTAAAATGTATTCAGCAAAAAATTATGAAAAAGCACAGTAAATTCCTTAACACTTCTCAGCAGCTGTTTCACTATGAAGTATACAAAGCTATTAAGGAAATAGACTAGTAGTGATTTACAGAAATAATATTTTTTTTTGAGGTAGCATGTAAACAAATTGGTTGGAAGGTATTCCATATTTTTACATTATGAAAGGAGCTCATTTTTTACACAACTTTTTTGTGTCCTGCCTCTCTACCTTAGATATCAACATCCACTGGCAAACTCAGTTAATGACAAGATGAAAAAGAGCTGATTGGTATGAAAGTCTCTAAACTGTAGTTTATACCATACTTGTACAGCAAAAAGCTAGGTTTTAAGGAGGAAAGCAAAGAAGTCAGGCTCTAGTTTACTGCATTAGAGAGATGGGTAACAGGAGTGATGTTAATATAGTTGTAATTGTTTAATGAAAGTAAGTAATTACTGCTGTGTTCATGAGGTATGTTCCACCAACACTGCAAATAACCCATTTTAGCATGGTAAATAATAGTTACCCACAAATGTAATCACAATTCAAAATGAAAAGTAATGTACTCATTTAGGTGGCATGATATACACAGTACATTATTCATTTCAAAGTCTTCCTTTGCTTCAGCTGTTGAACACAATAAACTAATTTTGTATTGAAAAAATAAAACCCAAGAAAAAAAAATCTGTTTGAATAATGAGAGGGTAATATTGTAGTGTCTTGCAGTGAAAAAATTTTCATCAGACATCGTCACGCTTTGGGCCTTGGGGGAGCTAAGTAAGAGCTGCCCCAGAAGCTGGATGAACAAACTGGGACTGGGAGGGGCTGGAGCAACAGCCTTCCCATGGGCAGCAATCTCCTGCTCCTCTGAGCAACTGCTGGGCAGCCCCTCTGCACAAAGCTATGGATGGAGCTGGATCTCCAGACTGCCCAGCCCACCTAGATGTTTTTAAAATAGGAAAGGAATTTCACTCTGGGCTCAGGCCAGCTATTTTATCACTTCTTCATAGCACTCTGAAAAGCTGTCTTTTAGGATAAAAGGATTAAGGGCAGGCACTTAAAAAGTATAAAGTTAATAAGCAGATTTGTAATTAATCATAAATTATGACAATTTTGTAGTTTCTGTGTCCAATTCTCATTTTACAAGAGACCTGTAAAATGGCTGACAGATATTTTAGTCAGGATGTAAAAGTAGAGTAAGTTTTAAAGTTTCATAGGTTGTGATAACCCTCAAAATACCCTCTCCACACTTCATTAAAGAAGAAAGGACAAGGAAGATGATCCAGAGTGGAATAAAAATTGAAGACTGTAATGAGAAGGTCAAATACTGATTTGCTCTGCAATTTACTAACACCAAGAATTCTGGGATTTTGAGGTTAGTCTTATAACTCTTTTCACCACTATCTATCTACTCTCTCTATTTTTATGTTTGAATAAATTCTTATTAAAACTACCACTGAAAAACCCATTGATGCATCTGTTTTTTTTATTTACCAACATGGCCTGATCAAAACTTGGGTCTGGTGGGGTTTTTTTAAGTTTTTTACAGTTATTTGCATTTAGCTACCATAGATGCAGCATAACATGGAATTAAGTCACAGTGAGCAAGATCTTCATAGTAAATATCTTGTCACAAAATAAATGCTAAAACATCTCTTGTATCTTATTTGCCATATCAGACCATCAAGAAAACATTGTAAACATTCCTGTCCTTTGTAGGCATGAACTCTACTCAGAGCACTAATAATTTGTGGTTTACAGGACTCTTTATGGCCAGTAACTTAGAAACATGAATCCCCTTGTGTTTCTGTCATTGTTCTAGCCATCCACATAACTCAGCAATCCAGATGGAAGCATATAAAAATATTTGTGTTACACACACGTAAATGCTTCTGTATAACCATACGGTACATTTGCAGTACAGGAGAAGGAGGAAAAATAGCCTTTTTTTCTGTATCCAGTGTCTATTACCTTAAATTCTGAAAGCTGAATTTAGTACTGCCACAGAAAATGTCTGTCACAAAATTTGCTTAATTTTATGAGAAAAACATAGGAAGTTTGGTCTCCTTACTTTTATGCAAACCCCAATGCAGGGACATCTATGTTGAATAAACTGTTAAATATTGGATGTATTTGAAAGTTTTTGGATGCGTAAATTTAAGATTTATGAGACAGTCTCTATAGATCTGAAGCCTATTAATCTTCATTACATTGTTATGAACTAGACTGGTTGCTTTACCTCCCTATGAAAGACACAATGAGCTGTAAAAGGAGCCCACAGAAAGAACCTGGAGCTAGTCACAACTCCAGATTTGGTTCTCTCTTTGCTATAGTGTCTGGCTCAAAAGACTTTCCTTCTTACCCTCATCACTCTAATTTCACTTAGGATGGCAGAGAGGGAGTGGCCTTTCTGGAGATGCAGAGATTTTCCAGGAGAAGTTGTCTTACGTTTTCAAGTTTGTATATCCACATCAGGGCTATGAAAAACTGAGGTCCTATAAATTAACTTGTGTATCTAAACGAACACTACATACACAGCAGATATCAGAACTAGAAGGGAAAAATGAAGAATCAAATACTTGACTGGAATTCATTATAATTAAAAATTATCAATGTAGAAGCAAACAAGTGATCAATTCACTTTAAAAAGAACAGTCCAGATATACTTTAAGTGTAGAAGTTTGTATTTTTAATTTCTTTAGTATCAATCTTTTTCATTATTACTTTAGTTATGCTTAATACTTTGAGTAAAAGAAAGACCTTATAAAGAATTATTTACTAGTTCTCCTAAAAATGTATTAAAAAAGGTATATTTTTTTTTCTGTTTTTCTACTAGAAGTGGATGAATGAGTGCTGCATTGAACTAGTGAGTATCAATGCAATTGGGTAGGAGTGCTTAGGGAAATCTATAGGGATTGCTTAATGTGAGAGAAAACCTGAGGAATTCTTGCAACAGATGGCACAAGGGGAGGCTGCAGAAGGCAGAGCTGTTCCGAGGGAGGTTGTGTTTCAATTGCTTTTTTTCCATTCTGATCTAATGTGATTTTGTACAAAAGGAAACCAGAACTACCGGTCTCACGTGTCCAAATTCATAAATCAGCTTGCCTCCCCACTGCTATTCTCAAATAATAATATTTAGTGTGATAGTTTACTCAGGACTGTTTTTTGTTGGTTTTTTTTTGACTTTAGGTACACTTATCTCATAGACTTCCAAAAAAAAGAACAATGTATGGAATTTACACACTTAATTGAAATCTGCTTTCCAGGAACTGGGGTTTTTAGTGGGTAAGTCTTCCTCATGCCTTTCTAGTGGTTTTGATTTGGTTTGGGTTTTTGTCTGTACTGTGTAATCTGCTTTTACTGATCTAATTCCTGACGCTTCGATTTCATAACAGTTATCTGGTGGAAGACGAATTAAAAGCAATGTTACCTGCCATGAACACAGTCTAAACAATGCTCATTGCAGGACTGGAGTGTCAGAGATCAGAGTATTGTATAATTTTTATGACAGACATTAAGCTCACCTCTCTATGGTAACACAAACAGAAACATCTACCTCACAGGTTATAGACAGAGCCCTTAAGATGGGAAGTCTTTGGCCTTATCTTAGAATGTAAGCAGCATTTAGCTCCAAGTTAATTTACTTTTCAAGAGTGCGTGCCCTATTTTCTTTCAACCATGAATGCATTTGTGTCAAGTAGCAGAGTTTGAGCTCATTTTCAGCATTGAGCAATCTTGATCAAAGTGACAAAGGGATTTTTTTCCCCAAGAAGTCTTCACTGTTACTTGCCAGTCATAATTCATTACTATTGCAATCACCACTTCAAAACTTTGTGTCATATTTAACATATTTAATATAAAGGAATAGCAAAAAAAGAAAAGAATCCCAAGGTTTATCCCTAAATTCATATGTCATAAATTGAAGATTCAAAGCACTTTCAATGCCAAACACTTTCTCTTCTTATAAGGAAAAAAAAGTCAGTTTTAGAATGGCCTTAATATCACTGCATGATATATTTTAAATCTGTTTGCTTATATTAAATGAAACTATAACATTTCCACTAAATAAGATTTCAGTAATTCCTCAGAGAAAAGCAACAGTGATTGAATTACTACTATTAGAAATTGTTTTCAGCACACAAGACTAATGAATATCCATCTTATATCTAAGAAAAATCACTCAAAAGAAGTTTTCTTTCTTCGAAGTATGCTGTAAAATTTATCCGCCTCAAGAAAATTTGATAATATGAATAATAAAGTTCTAATAATACAGTATGCTTAAGCATTAAAATAGGAAACTGCTGAAGTCTGGATGCAAATGGAATGGTTAAAAAAGTTCTGAATTAGAAGTTATTCCAATTGTGTATTACTCGAATACCTTGTGGCAGAGACTGGACGGGAAGAGCAGATTGGCCAGGTGGGATGGAAATGAGTCCCTGACGCTGAAGGTTCAGCAGATGTTGCTGCTGCTGAAGTTGTTGCATCTGGAGGAGCTGCTGCTGGAAGACAAGCTGCTGGGCTGCCAACTGCTGCTGCTGCTGCTACAACAAGAAGGGGGAGGAGGGGGGGAAGCAAATGCAGCAAAGAGTAAAGTGAGCAGTGAAAGCTAAAAACCCAAAAATGTAAAATCAACTGCTTTCCCTTTAATCTCAGTTATTAAATAATAATGCTATTTGTCAAATACTCAGGCAGTGAAAGAGTTTGAAATTTTCTATAATATTCAATCAAGCTATTAGGGAAAATGGCAAGATATACTTAAGGGCACACTAAAGAAAAGGGTCAAGAGAAAGTATGTAACAACTGTTTCAAACAAAAAAAAAGCAAGCCCAGCCCAGGCAGATGATAACAAATTTATCTATGCTAAAAGTGTAACTCTTTATAGCAGCCTGTGATTCGAAGGCACTCTTGTTTTTCCAGTTGACTAAGTTTGGTCTGCAGTGGCCCATGAATGTGGTCTCCAGTGATCTATTAGTAAACGGGGATGTAGCCTTCATTTCACTGGCCTGTTAGCTCTCTCTCCTTTCTTGTTGGAATATATTAAAAGGAGCATTGCATTCAAGGCAACAAAGTGCCCTATTATGGAGCAAAAGTATAAGTTCCAATTTTGTGAAGCATTTCAAGACAAACTGGAGTCTGCAAAGACTCAGGAGGGTATGAGAAGGCAGTCACACTTCAGAGAAAGACAAGCTGCTGTGGAAGACCTTTCCTTTCTAGTTTGGGGAAAAGAGAAACTTCTGATGCGCTCACTGGAAAACAGACTGCATAATGGAGCAAGTCATGTGGATTGCCCAGAGCCTCCGGAGAAATACGGGAGCAATTTCTATTCTGTAGTTGATGGCTGTCTGAAATTCTATTCACAAATCCAAACAGAAACAAAGCCTCAGGAGGTCACAACTGCTTCCTCGACGTTTGCATAATGGGCAGCTTGAAGACAACGTCTAGGATACCTGCTGATCAATTTAACTACTTCAACATGTTTTGTTTGTATTATGTTTATATTTGATGCAGTTTGCTGACAAGTGCAAGCTAGGCCTGAGAAACCCGCTTGTCAGGTTGATTTATGAGCACATCAAACTGCAACTTTCTACTCGCCACTCCAAACCTACAGTAGCAGTTCATTAATCAGAGGCCTGTGACTTTGAAATCTGTGCTCAATCGCTCTTTTTCAGCCATGGACTAAATTTGCATGCTCTCTGAGCTGTGCCAGTGAGAAAAGTAAGGCTCCTTCCCCAACACAGATTGCCTGTGAATACAAGATAATTAGTACAGTGTCCACCACACAGCTTGTTCTTTGCACATTCAGATTCATTCGTGAACATCATACAACAGCAGCACTAGACTGCTCAAATCCTCTGTCTCAGAAATTGGAGCTGGAGAATTTTATTGGCACTGCTATTAAGCCCAGTAAAAACATAAGAACAAATCTTTGATAGCTGCATCCTTGCTAAGAAAAGAATCTAAACCAGTCTTGTCTTTTCCAAGCTTCTGACAGCTCTGACTAGTATGCATCAGCAAGGGTCTTAGCTCCTACCTCTTTTGCTTGCTTTCCTGGATGCTGCTGCTGCTGCTGTTGCTGCTGCTGCTGCTGCTGTTGTTGCTGCTGCTGCTGCTGCTGTTGTTGCTGTTGTTGCTGCTGTTGTTGTTGCTGTTGCTGCTGCTGTTGCTGCTGCTGCAAAAGCTGAAGATGTAACTGCTCTTGCTGTTTCTTGTAAAACTCTTGTAGTTGTTGCTGAATAAACCATTTTGACTTTAATAAATAAAGGCAAAAGTTTCAAGTATTATAAATCTCCTAAACTCTTCTAGATTGGCATATGGTAGCGTAGCCATTAAGAATCACCTCATAACAAAAAATGTGATTTGAAGAGGCAGATCTACATACATTTTTTTCCAAGGCGGTTCTGAAATTTTCCAATGCAGATTCCAAAATATCCTAAACAAAAGGGTATAGAAAATCTGTATTCTAAAGGGAATGAAAGAGCCAAATTAACTCCTCAAATAACTACACCTAAGTTCCTCACATGTCCTATATAACACATCAGAAGCTGCACTCATCCACTTGCAAGAAACCTACAAGTCACTAAGGCCAAACTAAACTGTCTGTTTCTTAGGGGAAAAAAGTAATTAATCTGTCAATCGGTTTAGTGGGATGCTGGATTCACAACTGAAGGTGAATTGCCTGTAATGATCATGGCACAGGATATTAAAGTCTTTAAACATACAGTGATTGAGCTATGACTATGACAAACAGTAACATTATTTTCTGTATGACAATTAAAGCACCCAACAAAAAATCCATTCTGCGTTACAATGAGGTACTGATCACTGACACTATCTTTGTTGTACAAATAACGGGTTCATGGATTCTTCACTTAGTTGCCAGATTTTGTGCTAAGGAAACAGCAACCTCCTCCTTATTTTTAGCTTTATCTGCGACAAATTTTTTGGATGCAAAATCAAATAAAATTAAAAATTCTTTTTCCCATGATGAAATAAGCTGTTAAGTTCAAATTTCATAACCGCATAACATTGATGTGACAAAAGGGAACGCTACAGTGTTATGAATTTTAAAGCAACAATTATCTACAACTCTATTTGCACTTCCTTTGGCAAGTGTACAATTAAAATGTGCCTAAGCACTTGAAAATTTAAATATCATTTTGTTCGGTATTTGTAATGCATCTGCCACTGCTGCTGCTGCTGCTGTTTTTAATATAATATTTAACATTTCAAAATCACGATTTCACACTTCTGCAGTTAAAATAAGAAATTTAAAGACTGCTAAGCTTCACATTTGTTCTCATTCTTTTTGGTGTAACGAGAGATGAAATATTATAAAATAAGACCCATAAAATCTGGCTGACACTTGAGCTAATGCCCTGTGCTAACGGTCCAAAGCAGGTAACCCACATTACCTGCTGCAACATAACTGCTTGCTGCTGCTGGAGAAGTGCTTGAAGCTGTTGCGGAGACAACACTTGCTGCTGGAGAATCTGCTGCATTTGCTGAGGGGTGATCACCTGGGGAGTCATCATGGCCACTGACACAGGCACCTGCACAAGGAAAGAAAGATATCATCATCAAACACATTTTAGTTCGCTCGCACCACAGCTGTACATCTTTTTTATTTTGTAGCAAAGATGGACCATAATTTTTTACATAGTATTTATCACTGCAAAGTTCCAGTTTCAGTCAGAATCTGTTATTTTAAGACCACAGTACTGTGGCACTCTACTTTCAGAGGCATCAGATTCGATCAGTCTCAAGCTTTATGTTTCGCATCTCTTATGTATTCCTGCAAGAAATTTAAGCATTGGCTAGTACAAATGTGTATTTAAAAATAAATGATCACATGGCAGGGCTCTCAACACTTCATAATCAATCATCTTATCAAGTGTCATAATGTTACGAATGGAAAAATCTATTGAGACTGTTTCAAAAGTTATGATTAAAACAGACAGCAAAATAAGTATCTTAAAGCAGTAAATGTTTTACACTATAAAAACACTTAGCCCAGGAAAATATTTGTGTAATACATCACTTCAGCATATGAAAACCTTTCTTGCTCAGCTAGTCTTTTAAGGAAATCTAATTTATACAGGAAAAAAAAAAAGATACAGACATATAGCAGTACGGTGCTAGGGCCACCACCTCAGTAGTGAGAAAAGTGTTCTCAGTCAATTGTAACTGAAAACCACAAGCTAGGAAACCTTGCCATAAGATTATTAGTTTGTCCACTAAAATTTAAGAATGCATTTTTTTTTCTCTTTCAGGCCTTACTGCATCTTGATTATCTACTGAGGTGAAGTGTGTTCATATGTACGAACACTCACCTACACGCATGATCTCAGGAATATGTGTGTGAGTGGGAAAGACACAGCAAGGACATGTGGTTGACCTCACTTTAAGTGGGACACGACAGTACTCAAGAAAGAAAAGTCCTGTGGAAGAGTTTGAGGTACGTGCCAAGGCACTGCAGCAGACACAGTGTGAAACTCCTGTTCATGCTAAGCAGGACACAGTCAAACAGCTGTCAGCAGGCCAAGTTTTTCATCCATGAAGACGCAGCCACTCACTTGTCTAACAAAATTCAATTTTTTTTTTTGTCTATAATAGCAAGCTGGCTCATAAATATTGCTTTGTGAGATGTCCGTAGGACATTCCAGTCTTTTGCAAATCAGCAAAAATAATTTCATTATTAATAAAATAAATCATGAACAAGAGGAAAAACTTTGCTAATATTTTTATTACTTGAATATATCCCAAAAGACTCCTCATAAATGTAATTCTTAGAGGAAAAAAGAAATAAAAATCTGTGAAATTTACTCTTAGAAGGAATTACTTAATCTAATATTACACAGAATACCACTTTTCACACAGTTCATCACAGCATAAATTACAGTCCTAAAATATTGGCTTATGTAGAGTCTGAAAGTAAAATGTAGCAACCATTACTGAGAAGGTTGATAGACTTTTGTAAACAAGTCACTTCTAAGTATAAAAAAATGGATAGTCTTACTCTAAAATACAAATGGAAAAGACAAACCAGACTTCCACTCAGAATCAGACACCTGTAAGGAGGAACTCAATCTCAGCTATCACTGGACACCTACAGTCAACAGAATAAGGAAATTTCAAGGAAAATTTATTTGATCTAGTTTAGGTATTTATTTTGGCATAGGATTAATTATTCTCTGCATGTGCCCGTCTCCATTGAGTGTACGCTCCCTCTGAACAGGCACCAAACTTTCAGATACTTAATGTTGGTTGTTGCAATTTGTGACACCTAAAAGTTTTATAGTATTGAAAACACCTATGCAATATTGTTTTATTCTAAGTCTACGCGGTTCTAACGGCAGGACAAACAAATTCTTACAACTTTGGGATACATGAGCAAAGGGTAAAATTCACTGACTGGAGTCAGTGTTCAATTCCCTCTGAAGTCAGTAAGAATTTACTCCATTTACATGAGATCTGAAACTGCCTTCTTGTAAGAATTTTGCCTCAGTGATGCTATTCAGCTTTCACATGTTCACATGTTGCACAGAAATGAGAAGGCAGAGAGGAAGATTAAATCAATTAAACCATTACCTTTAACCTTTAAACCCTGCAAGAATTTTATATACTTATTACTGTAATATATAGAAAATGGTGAAGAGGTTGCACACTCACTATTCCACTTCATTTAACTTTACATTCCACTTCTTTTAACTTTACATTCCTTCCATATTTTCCCTGGCTCGTGTATTTTCAAACACACAAGTAAAAATTCTGATCTAAACAGAGTGAAAATCAACTTAGCTCTGTAAGTGGCACTGATTTATTCATGCTCTGTGCTGAATGCTCTATCCAGTAAGACGTGCAGCAAGACTCGTACTGCCACAAGAGTCCTCTATTCCTTAGCCTGAAACAGATTCTCCTTCATCAGGCATACTTCTGCTAGCTTTTGTAGTATCTGCTCTGAATCTCCCTGACTGTGTACTTGCTCTTATATTTGGAGATGCACCTGCTTTACTGTACACTTTAGAGCTTTTCTCTCCAAACTTATTTTTCCCATATATTTTTCAGCAGTTACCTTCTACTGTATAAGCTGAAGCAGAGAACCTAATTCACCAGTTTTTCAGGATGATGCGCAAAAGAGTGAAAAAAACTGGCAGTCAAGATCTTTAGTAAAAATACATATCTATGCATATAATATTGTCTTTAACACAATTTTATGTCAGGGTCCATATGTGTGTATCATACCTGGTATATATCTTCTTTTTCATAGATAAAGGACAAGGTATTTTGAAAACTGCTTGAATTTTAAATTAGCAAAATGTATTAAGCAAAGAGATTTCACTAATTGTAATTAGGTAATATAAATTGTTACATTTCACAGCCTTCAGTGATACACCAGACTGCACTTTATTTCTTACCAGTGTAGTGTTACTGTTCTATCTGGGTCAGGAGACTCTCAGAAACCTGCTAATTTATGGCCAACTCTGTACATTAGGTATATTTCTTTGGTTTTGTTTCTGTGTTTTTCAAGATTTTTTAATTTACAGAAATGTAGCAAAGTGGCAAACTGACTGTTTTTCATAGAAATCTCTCAGTATATCTGAAGTCAGATCAGGTAGAAGACAGTAGAGGGGCTCAGTGAAAACATGATCAAGTGAATGATGTGGTTAATTTGAGTGGGCCACAAACTCCCAACACATTCTTGGTCAGACCTCTCATGCAAAACTGAAGAGACAAAGTGAAACATGATTTATGACTGCAACTGTTTGTTACAAGGTGTCCTCAAAGAAACTGAACTCCCAACTCTGTCATGAAGATGACTGGGTAGAGCAACTCTTCAAAACACAGTGGGTCAAACAGCTTCTGAAGAACACATGAATATGTCAGCTCCATGATGGACCCTGTTGGGGCTTCAGGTTCTGAAGAGTTTCTCATGTTT